>NW_027412536.1:17174678-17454678 GCF_025532065.1 Leptinotarsa decemlineata | reverse complement strand
GATGATGGTCACTATCTTGCACTGATGAGTGGCTAATAAGCCCGAAACCGGTCTGCAAGTGTGCCCGTTCCATAATTGAAGGTCGACTCTTTCAGTTGTATTGCCAATTGCATATGCAGGACATTTTCTGTGAAGATTCCTGCACTGACGCCTGTCTGAAATAATCCAACGCCCTTCGTGGTATTAGCCAGGGGAGTAGTTGTTTTCTGATAGGCGTCAGTCCATTAAACCTACTGTGTAGGTATATAGAGACTGGCTTGAACGTTTGAAGTTCCATTTGCTTTAGACGATGATGATGATCACTACTCAATGAAAATACCGAAATTATATTCACCTTCCATACATTCAACTGATTATTACCCATCATTTCATTTTGCACTTGAGTAACATAAAAATCATATTCCTATTCGATATTTGTGCTGCAAACTGGTGTAGTATCAAACAACTTATTCTACACAAAAAAACATGAATGATCAAATTATTTTAATCATTTTAGAATAAATATCACGTTCATAGAATGCCAATTTTGATTTAAATGTGCCTTGATAAACTATGGAAAACACTAGTCAATGTAATAAATGAAAGATTGGTGTAATAACAATCCAGTCACACAAATATCAAACTGGGTCCAGGTTTTGGCCAAATACTCATTTTCAACTCTCTATTCCTAATACCTTGGACTGTTTGGAAGTAGATTATTTGTTTATTTTTTTCTTTCATTGGAAGTTTTCCATACATAATTTTTCAATGGACAAGTAGCAAATATAAAATTTGTTCACTTTTCGTGTATGGAAAAATGATTCTGTCGGATTGATACTACATCGGAAATTACAATTCTACATTTCTATATCCTACATCATCTTTGAAAATTGTATATTTGTCAGTTGTGAAATGCTTTTAATAATTACTTTTCTTTCTTTTCAGAAATAGCAATGTTACTTCCAGGAGCTCTGTCCCACAGTAGAACTGCAAATGACACTAGTGACATCAGAAATAATTTGCGGGTTAAGGATCCCACTAAAAACCCGCAATATGACCCTGAACGATCGTAAGTAAATGATAAAATATTCACTAGTAGTAGTAGTTTTGATTTTTTTTGTTAAATGGATTCAGTTCTCTCAATTATGGCTATTCCAATCAAGAACTGTTCAAAAGATATATGGTGAGAAAATATTGAATTATGAATTTCTCTAATCAAAGAAATTCCTATGAAAATATCTTTTAATATTAGTCTTAGAGAAAAAATCGAGTAAACGAAAATTTTACAGAAAATTACACACTTGAAGACCGGGTTCGGGCTATTTGGCTACTCGTCGGTGCATCAACAAAACTCGATGATTCCCGATAATTGAAAACAACAACAAACAACATGCTTGTCATCGCCCCATCTGCCTGTGAACGAAGTAACCAACCACGTTTTCGAAATTTGCCCAGTTCCTCCTATAAGGAAGAAAACTTCACAAATTGAGTGGGCATACTTGAAGACTGGCTGTAAATCAAATTAGCTGAAAGAACAAGTTGTTTAGAGGAATCTCAAAGTATGCTCATGCATTTTGTGAAGTTTTCTTCCTCATACAAGGAATTGGTGGTCAAATTTCGGATATGCGGTTGGTTTTACCTCGTTTACAGGCAGATAGGGCGATGACAAACATGTTGTATGTTGTCCGCTTCAGCCTAGTTCGAGGAATGACTCTGAAAGAATTCGATTTTCAGTTATCGGAAATCATCAACTTTATGTTGATGATAGACACTACCTTACGACTAGTGGCCAAACAGCCCGAAACCGGTCTACAAGTGTGTTCCAATAATTGAATATCTATTGCGGCAGTTGTATCGCCAACAACATATGCAGGAATAACGTCAGTGAAGAATCCTGCACTGACACCTGTTGGATATAATCCAACGCCCTTCGTGGTATTAGCCAGGGAAGTAGTTGTTTTCTGATAGGTGTCAGTTCTTCAACCTACAGTATTGGTGATTTGAGACTGGCCAGAACGAATTGTTCTTTTAGATAGTAGAAATCAATTTTCACCAATTTTCTTCAAACTAACAAAAGTTGCTTCACTCAAATATTCTATGCCATAAAATAATAGTTTGACAGCTGTGAAATATGTACACGTTTCTTTTGAAGGTTTGGATTAACTAATCATATGGATTTCATGCTAGTAGCGCCGTCTGGGTGTTAGTCTACGAACTTTTCAGCCCATCTAGTATTTGAAAAATTTCGAAAGCGTATCTCCATAAAAGGTTATAAAGCTAGGTTATAAAGTTCGCGACAGATGGAAGTTTTTTTTTATTGATAGATATAATGAAAATTTGACTTCGCAGTCAGTTTGTGCTTGAAAAATGAAAAAAAAATAGCCTCTTTCCTTTTGTCATGTGCAACTTTCAACCTGTCAAATTTGACATTTTTTTCGAATATACTAAAGAAATTTCGAAAAAATGACAAAAAAAAGTTGCTTAGTTGCTCGAAATTTGAACTCTCCACTGTCACTTCGACTTTTTTGAGTCTTTCGCTCTATCGATTCGAACGAAACATGCGTCAAATTCCATAATTTGGATGAATACGAGAATTCAATGTCATATCTCACCCATAAAATAACCGCTTTGGCCTGTTCATTGTTGAACTGATTCGGATTTTCAATGTATGGAAGTTAATATGTCGGTAATCGAATAATCGTATTTCTCTTCATTCTTATTACACTCGTATTCCTTTTTTAGCAGATTTGTATTCTATTAGCTGCAGATGAGTTCAAAATATATAACGTTTCTTGAGTTAATTTCATAAATCTTATAGTCTTTATTTTCAGTATTAGACATGTAAATAATATTGAACCAAAATAACAGTTGTTTCCTTGATAATTATCAAACTCGAAAATGCCCAATAAGTCCTACTTTTAGTCGGGATAAACTTTTATTTACTTTTATTTTTGACAAATTATTCAGTAACTATTCAATACATTTTGTTTTGTTATCTACAGGGTCATATTATCAACAAATTGAAAGCAAACTAATGAAAGATGAACAAATCAATATAACAATAACCATGACCAAATTCACAACAAAACATCATAACATTCATTGATTTATCTCAATAATCTCATAAAGAACCCGAATTTATCATTCAGTATGCCGTCCTTTCCGTCCTGTACAAATTATAGTCCTTTCATTCACAGACTTTGTGACATTTTTAATAAATAGGGGATTTATATTAGCACAACACTCCCGAATGGTATTCTTTTAATGTTTTTTGTTTGCAAATGATCTGTGCTTATACACTTTTTGATTTAGATAATCTCATGGAAAAATTACATTGGAGATAAGTCCGGTGATCTTGGTGGGTAATAATCTTCCCTATATCGTCTTTGCCACTAAACATCTGAATGAGACACTGTTTTATTTTCACCGTTTGCCCCGTCAAGCTGATACCACAAAATTCGTCCAACATTTAGAGGCAGATTGTCCAAAACTTCAGACAACTGTTTCATAATGAAATTTCTGTACATGTCCTAATTCAAATTTTCTCCGAAAAAATATGATCCAATTATTCAGTTATGTAATAACCCACACCACACATTTGTCTCAAATGAATATTGGTCACGGTATTCTATTACGAAATTTGGATTATTGTTTGACCACCAGCGACAATTTTGGGAACAAACTGTTCCGTCCGACGTGAACCAAAATGAAAATCTTAGTCGAATATCGAAATCTCTTTCTTTAAGAGTGTGTATGAACTTTCGGATGGAATTCATTTTTATGCAAAATTCTTCTCACAGTTTCTCTGTCAGCCCCTGTATCTTCATTAATAGTCCGAATATTAGTTTTTCCGTTTTCAACAACGCTCAAACAAACATTGAGATGTTCTTCATTATGCTTTACTGGCATATGGGGTTTCATGAAACAATTGTCCACAAAGTCAATTTTTTTAAATATTTTCAATAACCTTTCCACGGTACTCAAGTAAATATTTCCTCCTGGATGCTGGTGATTGAAAATACAAGCAACACCTCGATTTGGCACAATCTCACCATATAAAAGAACGATTTCCTCTTGTGTGGATGACATTGTACATAAAACTTATTTATGAATCATAAATGTACGATAATCTGTACATAAAACAACTCGATTCATTAAATGCAAGAATTGGGCATTAACCAAAACTAAACATTTGTTTCAAAAGTCTACTAAGGGAAAATTTCATTTCGATATGATCAGTACCTACTATTTTCTTCCCGACATGTTGCATTAGTCTCGTAATGTTTAAACTCACGAAGTTTTATATCATGTTTAATACAAATCGCTAAAACGAAAGTCTTTTGACTGCAGGTTAATGTTTAATTTACAGAAAAGTATAATTTTCGAGTTAGTTCGTAACTGAATTTTTGATTACAAAAATAATCAAACTTGATAAAAATCTATTAAAAAGAAGAATATGAATATAATAAGAATGAAGAGAAATACGTTTATTCATTACTGAGATATTAACGTCCACACATTGAAAATCCGAATCAGTTCAACATTGAAATGAAAAAACTAGGTGAATTTTGTAGCATCAAAGACTAATTTCAGGATGGATTCATTAATTTTTCTTTTAACAAACTAATGCAAGTATGTTCTGGACAAGATATGACATTGAAGTCTCGTATTGATCAAAATTATGAAATTTGAGTCACGTTTCGTTCGAATCTTCAGAGCGAAAAATTCGAAAAATTAAAAAAAAAATGGAAAAAAATCGAAGTGACAATAGAGAGTCCAAATTTCATGCAAGGGTATAAAATTGGAAATTGAGCAACTTTTTTGTCATTTTTTTTAAATTTACAAAAAAAAACTGATTTCATGAGGATTTTCGAAGAAAATATTAAATTTGACAGGTTTAGAGTAGCACATGACAAATGGAGACAGGCTTTTTTTACTAATTTTTCACACAAACTAACAAGTCAGAATTTCATTATTTCTATTGATAAAGAAAAACTTCCATATGTCGCAAACTATGTGTGACACTGCAGATGGTTTAATCACCGACAATGAAACGTTTTCAATTTGTAGCTAACCTGATGAAATTCCTTGAATGATATTTAGAAAATACTCCACATAATAATATTCAAGTTTCATATTCCAATTCTCTATTTCCTATCCAAACGCACACAAGAACTTTTTGAAACTTTTTGCAGCAATGAGAAATAACTGCCAGGAGTGCGCGAGTTGTATTTTACCATGTTCGAATAAATTATTTCACACAACTTCAGTACAGTTTGCTGTTTAACGATTTATCAAACATCGCTTAATTATAGCAGTGACGAATATTTGTGTGTTTTGTTTCATTTCTGTTTAAAGACGAAATTAATTGAATAAAACATTCAGTTAGTTGTGGGAAACTGTTGTACTTATAGTGGGAAAATGAGTATGCGACTTTCTTCATTTACCTGATTGGTGAACTTGAACGATTTAATATTGACAGGATTTAATTTGAGACAAGCTTAGATTATTACTTAAGTTTTATGTATATTGATATGTTAATGTAGGGAAAGATTATTTATTGATGAATTGGACGCTCTTGAATCTCATGAGGATTGGTATCGTCCCAAGTTCGTTCACGTACCCATCCGTCCAGAAATGGGTCTCATCGCTGAATATGATTTCTCGATGAAAATTGGGGTCAGTTGGCAACTGTTCCAGAGACCATTCAGCGAACTCACGTCGTTGTCTATGGTCGTTTTTCTTCAGTTTATGGGTCAGCTGAATTTTGTACTGGTGCAGGCCCAAGTCACGACGCAAAATTCGTCAAGTTGTGATCTGCAAAAGGTCAAGGCCGCAAAATCGACTGCCTCAGATTATCTCTCACAGACAACGGAGTTGTTTTTCGGCAGATCTTGCGTTTTGTCGATGTAAGGTGGTAGATACATGTAAGTGGGCTTACATGTATCTACCACATTGCGAATAGTCCTCTCAGTAGAACGATTTTGGCAAGCGTAAAATGGGCGAAGCGCGCGGTACGTTGCCCGAACAGAACACCCATATTGATAAAATAATTTTATCATTTGCACGTGTTTTTGAATGCTATATGTGCATCCATGGTGATTTGGCAAAACAAACTAAATAAATGACAACTAATTTGACAGATAAAATGACGTAGAGATGGCTACTCTGGACTGATGTCTCTTGAGAAGAAACCCTGGAAGAATTACAAAATGTGGCATAGTGAAACAATATTATACAATAATTTGACAACTAATTTGACAGATGTAGCTTCAACAAGATGCCCGTTATCAAGAACCTCCACAAGAACTCTATATGTAATATATTGAGAATTTTTATTATAAAATTTCACTTGCGATATGTTTACTAAAATGACGTAGAGATGGCTACTCTGGACTGATGTTTCTTGGGAAGAAACCCTGGAAGAATTACAAAATGTGGCATGGTGAAACAATATTATACAATAATTTGACAACTAATTTGACAGATGTAACTTCAACAAGATGCCCGTTATCAAGAACCTTCACAAGAACTCTATATGTAATATATTGAGAATTTTTATTATAAAATTTCACTTGCAATATGTTTACTAAAATGACGTAGAGATGGCTACTCTGGACTGATGTTTCTTGGGAAGGAACCCTGGAAGAATTACAAAATGTGGCATGGTGAAACAATATTATACAATAATTTGACAACTAATTTGACAGATGTAACTTCAACAAGATGCCCGTTATCAAGAACCTTCACAAGAACTCTATATGTAATATATTGAGAATTTTTATTATAAAATTTCACTTGCAATATGTTTACTAAAATGACGTAGAGATGGCTACTCTGGACTGATGTTTCTTGGGAAGGAACCCTGGAAGAATTACAAAATGTGGCATGGTGAAACAATATTATACAATAATTTGACAACTAATTTGACAGATGTAACTTCAACAAGATGCCCGTTATCAAGAACCTTCACAAGAACTCTATATGTAATATATTGAGAATTTTTATTATAAAATTTCACTTGCATTATGTTTACTAAAATGACGTATAGATGGCTACTCTGGACTGATGTTTCTTGGGAAGAAAGCCTGGAAGAATTACAAATGTGGCATGGTGAAACAATATTATACAATAATTTGAACAACGTGTCATGAAATATGGTAATACGGAGACCTGGAATGGATCACCTAGAATTACGAATTGTTTTCCGTTACTTGGATGCGACAGAATCGACAGTTAGAATAATCATAGCTGCATAACTGTGTTGTCAATTAGGAATCAGTGAGACTATTCCAGATTCAGTTCATTGAAACGGTTAGGACATTGTTGAACTGATTTGTTTCACATGTTCGAATAATTTCAGAAACGGGCTTGCAGATTCAAACCGGAGTTAATTAACACTGGATCTCTGTTTCTGTTCACACATTCCATTCAAATTGTCCTACCTTTTCGTAGTGAATCCTTGCTCATACAGTATGTGAAAGCCAAATGGAATAAATTTATTATTTCGGTTACGGAACATATTTTAACAAAATTCCGAAACACGTCAAATTTAAATTATAATTTGACATTCGTCAACGTGAAAATGCCACCCTCACCTTCAACCCCCTTTGATTGACAGGTACAACCCCAAATTTTTCTCATGGGAAGTATAGACTTGTGATATATTTTGTGGAAGGTTTTTATTCAAAAATGTTATCGCTTGCAAGTTCATTGCGACAATTGAGATAAAATAATTTAAAATCATGTGGTTACCGAAATTCGATAAAATACACCCAAAAACTAAAAGGTAATGCAATGAAATGTAGAACACGAAAAAGAAGTATGGATGTTAACGAAGTAGATGTTTGAAATGTCCACCGCGAACGTCTTGGCAACATCCTACTCTCAAATAAAACTGTCTTCTAACGTTATTTAACATACCAGGCGTGACCGACCTAATCGCAAACGTTATTCGTTCTTTTGAGTCATTCAAATCTGAAGGTTTAGTTTTGTACACATTGTTCGTAACATATCCCAATAAAAAGAAATCTAGTGATGAAAGATCAGGTGATCGCGCTGGCCATTCAACCGATCCTCGCCTCCCTATCCACCGATTGGGAAATGTTGTATCCAGGTATTGCTGGACATTGACTTGGTAATATGGTGGTGCTCCATCCTGCTGAAACCATATCGTATTCACTGGTACTTGAGGGTTTCCTCAAGTACCATTCAAGTTTATAGCCCGCAAAAGCTATTAAGAAATGGAAGTCGCTATGACGACCAAGTATTCGGCTCCGGCTAATTCTAGTGGAGGTGGGAGCGGTTTGTAATAAAGATGTGTTACGGGTTTGGGCGCCAGGTACCTTTAACCCTCGAATACTCAATCAACTACCAATCACAAAGTACCCAACTAACTGGAGTTTCACTTCAAAAATGTCGCAATAATAAAAAGAATACATCTCGCTGGTGAATTAACGCTTTACTAATAACAATAAGTTCTTTTTCTGGTCAATATAAATGGGAAGGGTGCAGAAATTAATGGATGTATGGTTATCAGCACCAAAATTAAGATAATAACCGCCGCTAGCTTTGGGCCCGAAGCGAAAGGCGCATAAACTAATGATCTCCTACTATTCAACACCGTTGAAAATTTGGCAACATGGTAAAATAATAAATTATCTAGGAGGTGAATTACAATAAAAAAAAATATACAAGTTTTGGGACACATCAAACTCAGTAAACAATGAATGTTAATCCATTTATATTTTCATTTAAATGAAAACAAAATATTAGAAACATACCTTGGAGCTGGCAAGGGTTTTTTTCATCAGTAGGGATCAACGAAAATATTCTGGAAACAGATCTTCCTAGTTCCTGGTTTTCTGAACGATCTCAGTAATAAGTTTGTTCTAGTTCTAACATCCCAAAACGTTTGGAAATTGCGCAAGACATGGTGCGTACAAACAAAAAATATCAAACATTCCGAAATAGTCTCGGACACTTGGTTAAACCAGAACGCATTTTGAGGAGACCACTGTGCCACCTATCGTATAATATATCAGTGGTTGCCAACCTGTCGATCGCGAGCTACCGGTAGCTCGCGGAGGCAATTCTGGCAATTCACAACGATTTTAATTTAAAAAATACAAACTGCAAAAATCAGAGAAGCTTCCGAAAATTCCATAAAAAAATCTAATTGCCATAATATTAAACATAAACAGCGGCAACGTTGCGGTGAGCGATCTGCCGCTGACGCCATCAAGCTAGAATCGGCTAGAACCGACCAGCCAGACCAGCGCGTTAGTGTTCGAGAACGATCTGGATTGCTTTGAACGGGATAAATACGCACGGCGCGGCGACATTGCGCTTAGTTTAAAACTGAACGCGTAACCAACGTCCAGCGGTTGGGTTAGTAGAGAACAACAAAAATAATATTATGGCAATCAGTTGTAAGAAGGTAAAGACATACCACTTTCATTCGGAATGGAAAGAACAATACTTTTTTACAGAAGTTAAAGATGAAAATGTGTGTTTGTTATGTAATACTTCGGTATCCGTTGCTAAAAAAGGAAATATTGAGAGACATCATAAAACTGTACATTCTAATTTTGAAAAATCATTCCCACTACATTCTGCCGCCAGAAAGGAGAAACTGAAACAGTTGAAAAAGCAGTTAATTGGACAACAATCAATATTTTTAAGAACAGTCGAAAAAATAAGGCTGCAACTGAAGCATGTACCGTGTGTCCCAGATAATTGCACAAGAAAAGAAACCTTATGAAGACGGGGAAATGATAAAACAGGCGTTTTCAGAAGCTGCTGATTCGTTATTTGCTAACTTTAGAAATAAAGACGAGATAGTTTCAGCTATAAAATCTATGCAACTTTCTGCTAATACAGTGATGAGACGTATAGAAGTAATGAGCAATGATATTTTTTTACAGTTAAGAACTGGCTTAGATAACTGTGTTTATTTTTCACTTCAACTGGATGAATCAACAGATGTCGTAGACACTGCCCAGATGGCCGTGTTCGTCAGGATGGTTTCTAGTGATTTTACGATTAAAGAAGATCTTTTGAAGTTCATTCCACTGAAAGGACACACTACTGGACATGAGTTGTTTTCTCATAAAAAAAATATTATTTCTTCCGAGAAAATTCCAATATCGAAAATGGTAGGCTTGACAACCAATGGCGCTCCAGCTATGGTGGGTTGTGATAAGGGTCTGGTGGCGTTATGTCGTAAAGATGAAACTTTTCCGCAATTTCTCTGTTACCACTGCATTATCCATCAGCAAGCATTATGTGGAAATTTCCTGAAACACAATAACGTAATGAAACTGGTGGTAAAAATTGTGAACAAGATTAGAGCTCAAGCGTTACAAAGAAGATTATTCAGAACCTTGGCCGATGAAGTTGACTGTCAATACGGGGACCTACTCCTTCACTCTGAAGTCCGATGGTTGAGTAGAGGTCGGATGCTGAAACGTTTTAATGATGTCCTATCTGGCATAGTTCAATTTTTCAAACAACGCGATGAACCGACTCCGGAACTAGAAAATTCAATCTGGCTTAGAGATTTTGGTTTTTTCGTGGACATTACGGAGAAATTAAACGAACTTGATTTGCAGCTTCAGGGGAGAGACAAAGAACTAGCGGAAATGATTTCTGATATAAAAGCATTTATCAATTATCCATTAGAACCCTATGACAACAAATATCATGTAGAAATAATTTCTACCCTGAAGAATAACTTCAAAAATCGTTTTAAGGATTTCAATGAAATGGCTTTAGTAGCGCAGTTTGTTGTTTCACCCTTTATGGAAATTGATATCCAACAGTTTGCAACTTGTGTTATGCAGAACTTTGGCGAAGACATCGCTGCAACAGAAATGGAAGTCATTGAGTTTCGAAATGATTTAGCCTCAAAATCGTTAGTCTCAAGTACTGAATGTATCTGGCCTATTGTAAGTAAAGACAAATATTCAGTTCTATGCCGTGTTGCCTTGAAAGTGAAAGCATTATTCAGTTCAACCTATTTGTGTGAATCTTCTTTTTCCAATATGAAGTTTATGAAGAACAAATATCGCAATCGACTTACAGATGAACATTTGGATAATTGTATTCGAATGGCTGCATCAAATTATACTGCAAACATTAAAAAAATTATCGATGAGTCTGAGTGTCAGCTTTCTCATTGAACGTGCTTTTTTAATTTTCAATGTTTATGTTCATGATAGTGCGTTATTTTTTTGTTGTTAATATTAACTATGTAAATCATACGTGACATGCCGTTGTGACTGGAAAAAAGTTTGTGTTTATTTTTCAAACACCTTCGTTTGATAGGTAGGAATGTAGCTATGAACAAGTACGTACTAGTAATATTAGTTATTTTGTTATTAGTTTATTATTAGTAACTATGTATTATGTATTACCAGTTAAATAGTAAAATAAATACATGTAATGATAAATTAACTGTGGATTATTTCATTTACGTTGTGTTACGTGGCTTCCGTGTGGGTAGCTCGCTGTTTATTCCAAAATTAACAAAGTAGCTCAACACATTGAAGAGGTTGGCGACCACTGGTATATATGAAGAGATGAAGACGAGAAAATACTATTAATCATGTCCATTTTGTTATGTAGCGTATCCCTACAGTCAGTTCAAATGTCATCTACCTTCAATCATCAATTATTCAAATGAAATAAATAAAAAAACATCCTAGCAAATAGCCCAAACAAATTTCCACATGAATGCTTATGAGCAACGGGAACAGTTCTCAACAGTTCAGCCTCGAGAGCAAGAACGATTCGGGACGGTTCAAAACAGTTTAGGATCATTTCGCAGTCAAAACCAGAACAGAGGATTCATCAGTCCGAAATTATCCTCAATAAACCAGAACGCTCTATATCAACTACGCATGATCCTGACGTCCTAGAACCTGAATTTCGCAGAACCAGAACAAACCTAATGATTCATCGTATCTATCCTTTTGATGCTATGCCCGACAAGACTTTGTTAACGTATGGTTGTGAAGTTTGAATGATCCTCGGCGAGGAGAATGAAAACAACGCTCAAAGTAATACAATACCCAATATACACAACGTGGACCAATTTTCACTTATTGAAACCTCGGAAAATAATCCTCAATAAGAGAAGTCACCAATGACAAATTATCCAATAGGTTTCCAACAAACTTCACTTACAGCTACCTCAAAAACAATAATCGCTTTTCAAGGTGACTCCGAATACTTCGCATTTTTTTTCAGGTAACAAAAAGAAAATCAAACGAATGTCCCTACGTCACTAATGATTAAATGCTAGACCAATCAGAATGGATCACGGGAGAAGAACTTTCGGTCGGACCTGAATCAACTGAGACACGGACAATACTCGGAAACAATTAAATTCCATTTCTTTGGAGTTATCTAGGTCATTTATCCAATTTAGAAATTATTCCCAGTTTTCGGAAATTGACCGCTGATAACGGAACGAGTCTCGACGGAGTGTTTTGAAAATAAATACGATGGTTAACAGAAGATGTCCAAAAATCATTTAAAATCGAATATCACATTTCTCTTAGAAATATCAGATGAATAATTGAAGAAATAATATAAAGTTTATTACAATGAAAAATAAACTAATTTTCGTATGTGTCTCCAATTAATAATTTAGGGTTATTAGTGAATTGAAAATATACCGTTACAAGTTGCCCTCAATGAAAAAGAGACCAATGATATGGTTTCCAACAATCCCTCCCCAAACATTAACCTTTTGAGGGTATTGCGTGTTAATCAGAAAACATAACGTCTTCTAATCCAACAAGTCCATCATTTACTCACAAAAATAAGTTCTTCCTTTATAATTGTCTTCCATGAGCTCCTGAGTAGGTATAATTTTATAGGGATGCATTTTATTTTCTTTTAATATGTTTACTATCGATGTATGACTAACAGTGAATGTAGTGGGTCGATGGTCATCGTCGTTTTAATCAGGCTGGAGCCTTGCTCCCTTACCCTTTGGGCTGGTTTCAACAGAGGGACAAATGGGTCATGACTGATTTTTGATGGTGGCATGAAAGTCCTCAGACATCCATACCGCTCTTCGCGGTGTACCCCTACCTGGCTGGGGTGAGATGGATGAAGATATTATTCATCTGTTAACGGAGGACATAGAGGCCTCATTCGACAAAGTGTCGGGGCCTTCTATATCGAGAGGGGTCGTCTACAGCGTAATCTATAGCTTCCCTGACTAACGGATTGTTGTGAGTTTCAGCGTAATCTAAAACTCGCCGATTCCTCGACTGAATGGACTGTTGAATGGAAGGCAGCTTCAAATCTCTGCGGATGGCTTCATTCCGCACGAACCACGGAGCATTCACAATCATCCGTAGAATTTTATTTTGTAAGGTCTCCAAGATGGAGATGTTAGTCGGAGCCGTTTGTCCCCAAACGCCTGAAGCGTACATGATGACAGACTTGAACGTCGTGTTATAGATCGTGATTTTTTTCTTTAGGCTTAGCTTGGACTTTCTATTGATCAAAGGGTACAGGCTTGCCACCCGACCCTGGATCTTTGCCTTCACGCTTAACAGGTGCGGGTTCCAGGTGAGCCTGCGGTCTATAAGAAGACCTAGGTACTTGACCCGCGTTTGCCAGTTAATCTCCCTTCCAGAGATTCTTACTTTCATGGCCGGAGAAGATATCTTTCTTCCCATAGTTATTGCCTGAGTTTTTTCCGGTTCACTCGGATCATACACTCGAGGTACCAGCGCTCGAGGTCGCCCAATGTACGTTGCATGTAGACGACGCCGAGCTCCCGACCCATGGAAGATGAGAGGAGAGCCGTGTCATCGGCGTAGAGAGATACCTTCACATGCTCGGAACTCGGAAGGTCGCTGGTGTAAAGGGAGTGAAGCGCGGGAGAGAGCACGGCCCCCTGTGGCACTCCAGCAAGGATATCTTTCAGGAAAGACCCAATCCACCGGATCAGGCCCCGAAGCAGGTCGAACGCGATTAATTTGTGTAGAAGGCCTTCGTGCCAAACACGGTCGAAGGCCTTCGAAATGTCTAATAGGACTAGATGAACTCTTTTGTTCCTGTTTAGCTCTGCGATGGTATTTTCGACCAGTCTCAGAGCCTGCAACTCAGTGAAATGTTCTCTCCTGAAGCCGAATTGCTCATCAGGCAGAACATTTCGGTCCTCAACTTCTTCGTTGAGCCTTTGAAGTACGACTCTTTCAGCCAGCTTAGCCGCCGACGAGAGCAGACTAATAGGGCGATAATTCTGCGGGAAAAGCCGGTTCTGCCCCTGTTTTGGGAGCATGACGACGACCGCATGTTTCCACCTTCTGGGGAAGTATCTTAGAGCCAGAGAGCTGTTAATGATGGCAGTAGGCTCTCAACGCAGTTAATATAGTGGGTGCCTATCTACTCGATTTATATGGGTTTTTCTCAAACTCAAGCATCACATCTAATTTGAATTCATCACCCATTGCATTGGCAGCTGCTTTTTTTATCTGGCCCACATGACCAAGCTCGCGAGACTGCTCTATTTAGCTTATTTTTTCTTGAGATATGGGCGGTAAATTAGGAAATTTCTAAAAAACTAATTAATACAGTTCATTGTATGATTTCCACTATAAAGGGTTTTACAAAAATAATAACTTCCTCAAGCATGAGCTTGAGCTCTAAAATAAACATGGCTATGGTTTTTGCTTACTTTTTTATTATCAATACCTCAACATGAAATAAATTTTGAGTATATGGCAATAAGTTTTGAGTGTATTTTATGGAATTTCGGTAACCACATGATTTTAATTTATTTTATCCTAATTGTTGCGATGAACTTGAAACCGATAACATTTTTGAATAGGAAATGAAGTAACCTTTCAAACGATATATCACAAACCTACACTTCCCATTTAAAAAATTGAGGGTTGTACCTGTCAGTCGACGGGGGTTGAAGGTAGGGGTAGCATTTTTCCGTTGAAGTATGTTGAATTATAATTTAAATTTGATGTGTTTCGGGATTTTGTTAAAGTATGTACCGCAAGGGAAATAATGAATTTATTCCATTTGGCTTTCACACACTGTTTATTGATATTCCAATGAAAACCTTTCAACATTGGACTTCAAATCATTTTGTTATCACATATTTATATAAAAGAACACGATAATACTTCGAAATGCAAGTATCCATTTCATAATGACAATCTACTCAAAATATTCTAGGTTGAAACACAAAGTATCAAATACACGCAGCGTTTATTCGATATATTTCGAATTGCTGAAATCTAAACGGCATATCGATTTCAACGTTAATGGCCAAGTTGTTGAGCTGGCAATGGAATTAGAGAAAGACGTGTCTTTTATGCTTCGTCAGCTTGTATCACAAGATAAAGTGAATTAGTGATATATAGTGGTCTCATAAATTAGAATCCTTTAAGTGTTACCAGTTCTCACTCGGAACATTTGGTGAGAATAGAAATTGTTTCTCACTGAAGCTGAAATAGAACTATGTAGTTGGTTTCTTTTATTGCTGGAGGAGAAACCATGACAAACTATTTGATCTATATTATAAAGTGTTTCAGAATTTCAGTGACCTCCGCCCTATAAGCATTTTATGTGCCATATCTAGATTTCTAGAAAAAATCGTCAATAAACAAATTCGTGAGTTTCTGGAGGAAAATAAAATATTACCATCGTCCCAATCAGGTTTTAGACCAGGCCATAGTTGCACGACTGCGCTTTTAAAAGTCGTAGATGATATTCACAAATCAATCGACAGCAATGAACTTTCTGTTCTTGTATTAATAGACTTTTCCAAAGCTTTCGATAGAATATGCCATCAGCTTTTAATTGCCTTATTAAAATATCTTGGATTTGCGAACTCTTCTGCCGGTCTAATTGATAACTATTTGAACAGTCGAACCCAATGTGTTATTCTGGATAATCAGCCTTCAGATTATTTTGGAGTTTTTGCTGGTGTCCCTCAAGGGCCTATCCTTGGCCCTGCATCATTCGTGATATATATGTCACAATTTCCCAGATGTCTCAAGTATACTAAAATTCACAGTTACGCAGATGACACTCAAATCTATATGCAATTTCCTGAAAGTTCACTGGCAATAGCTTGCCAACAAATCAACCTCTGATCTGATCTGAATTCGTTATTAACCACCTATAAAAAATACTGTCTAACAATCAATCCTTCTAAAACTGTTGCCATGCTATTCGGGAGGACAGCAATGAGAAAAAGATGTCAAAATCAAGTTTAATTCTTCTTGATAATGTTGATCTTAGTTTGTCTGAGCGCACTAAAAATCTTGGTCTCACAATAGATCAGTCTCTCAGATTTTCACCTCACGTTTCACTAATCCTGAAGAGGGGATATTGCAGCTTGAAAACTATATATTCGAATAGGGAAATTCTCAATAGACTGTCCAAGAAATGGCTATGTGATGCCTTGTACTATCTCACGCAAACCAAGCGGATACTGTATATGGCCCAAGTTTGTTACAGTCTAACAAAAGAAGACTACAAACTTTGCAGAATTCTTGTTTAAGACTTATCTAGGATGGCTGAATATGGAGGCCTGAAGGATATTCCACTCTTGCATTTCATTTCATAATATAATCTCTACGAAAGTACCGAGTTATCTTTATGAAAAGATCAGCTTCCGCACCGACGTTCATCACCTGAACTTGAGATTCAAACATCATCTAGCCACTCCATCCTATAAAACTTCATTATTTCGATGCTCCTTTTCATATAATATATCTCGGCTGTATAATCGACCCTGACTCATTGAAGTCACTGTCGCTTGCAAAATTCAGAAAAAAGCTGAAAGATGATTTACTTTTAAATGAATTTCTTCTACCAAATTTATTGTCTAGCTGTAAATAATGATCCACTTATATATGTGTGTAAATGAATGCCTATGTGTATATACAAGCAAATATCTGTTTCTAGGTAAAATAATTAGCCAACATTTTTCTGTTTCTTTACTAGTTTTCATTATCGTTTTGTAGGCGCATTATTAGTTAACATTTTTCTATTTTTTTATTGTTTTTTCATTGTCGTTCATTGAACGAAATAAGGATAGGTGATGATGATAAGGATAGATGATTAGAATTCATTTGTAATTATTGTTATGAAAACGGTTGAATGGAAGAGCAAGTTCTGATTGCGTTACTCAAATGACAAGATCAGAACCTGAATTCTGCCTTTTGACAAAAATGTAGGATATCATTTAAGAACTGCCTGTTTTTTTATTATATCTACTATATGTACTGCATTTTGTCAATAAAAGTGATTATTATTATTATTATTATTAGTTAAAAAACTCACCATTCTCAATATCATTATAATTCTGAATTTGAAGATTTTTGGGACATCAATTGTTGGAGAGCACTGATTTTTTTTTCTGAAATATGAAGGTATCAATCATCAGCCCTTTGAATGGTAGGTAACATCCCATTTTCCAGTGATAAGTACTTAAATGAATGAAATGATGAATTATCAATCAGTATATTGTATGAAATCGAGCAAGTTCACCAGGAGACGCTTTCCATTGGCGATTGAATCTATAATATTTAGAGATAATTCTGTGAAAAATCAGTATCAAGAAAATGATGAATGTGCGAATATGTTTCAAGATCCTTTCATCTTTACTTTCATACTTTATTCCATTCACAATGAAACAAAAAACTCATGTAACTATCGCCATGGAGTGTACAAAGATAGGTGCCTGAATGAAAGTTCCAACCACCAACCAAGACAACTTCAGTTGAGAGAGCCCGGCACATAATTATGTAAACCTGTGAATCTTCCTGAGTAACTTAGTCACTTGAAATCCCTGTTCTGAATTGCACACGAATCAAGTCATTCAATCCAACCGAAGAATTGAAACCACTCTCACCACCGATAGAATCAAATCGAAGAAATATTCCACTCCTCACACTCTTCGATCAGAACTGAGAGTTTCTTTCAAAAAGGAAAGATATATGGGTGATTCGACTCCATTTTTCTTCAATAGTGAGGTTTCTCTGTTTGCACTCACTTGGAAAAGGTGTTACACAAATCCAGACTGTCCCTAAGGACATATCTATAATCTGGGCTTCAAGTTTAGATTCGTGTTGAATGGACACACTTTTAGTAAAATTAAGTGGTTAGGCTCATTCGATTCGGAATATTGTCTAAATCATTGTGAAAAAAAAAGTAAATTAGTTCATAAAAAATTCTAAAAGTTATAAACAATTAAAGACCCTAAAAAGCAGTGTTCGGTTTTGTTGTTTATAGTTCGTATAAATATTTTTGAATTTTGAAAAAAACATCCTTGAAGAGGAGGGAATTTACTAAAAAAAAGTTTCGACTCCCGAAACGGTATCTCCATTAATTATAATTTTAATTTTACGCTGAAAATAGCCGTCCGCGCGCCATTTTTAGGTTGCGCTCACGGCCTCTAAGCGTAACGTAACACGAAAATAATTTTTTAAGGTACTTAAAGTAGATAGAAAAATTTTAAAGATTTATCATATAATGTAAACACCATAGAGAACTGATTCCCGTTGAAATTTTTCATTAAAGTTGATTCTTCAATAATCTAGACAATTGTTAATTAACAAAATTTTCTGAAACTGCCTTTATCGTTCAAAGTAAAATAAAAATTTAAATAATTACTGTAGAATGTTTTTGCTTCGTGGAGCCCTTCTTAGATACATAAAAAAGAAGATTGCATGATGAAAGTTCTGAAAATTTCAATACTTTTATTATAATAATTTTTTGAAGTAAACAAAAAAATAAAAAACACAATAATGTTGTAAAAAAATGTTTTTCTTTATTTATAATTATTTTATCGTTTTCATGTCAAAAAAGACATTCATAAACTAAAACAAATAATTTTTATCTCCATTTATTTATAAATTATTTATAAACAATTGGACTATTTCAATATTTGAAAAAAAATTGTTTTACATCTTTATAGAGAACTGTCAATAATGATAAAAAAAATTTTCTTAATAATAATATTTAATTGTTTGTAATCGTTTTTTTTATATATCTATTGTTTAAATTATTCGTTGAGAAATTTTTTTCTTTTCTAAAATTATAATTAACAGTTCTCTACGAAATAAAAAAATATTTTTTTTCATTAACAATTTCATTGTTTATTAACTTAACAATTTGTTATAAACAAATTCTCGACTTTATCTATCTCGAGCTTTATTTTTTCTTGAAAATTATAAAAATTACAAAAACAACCACGAGCATAAAAATACCGAAAAAAAATGTTTCCCATTATTTATTCAATTTTGAAAATACACGTGCTGCAAAAGATGCAGCAGCTAATCCATTTGTTGACTTTAATGCTTATATAACTTTTAAACTATTAGAGATACGACAATAAACATTCAGGTCATTTTTATAGATAATTAAATTATCTTTCAAATGTCATCTTGCATATATTTTTTAGTTATTGTTAATTTGTTGTTTTGGCCATTTGTTCATGAAAATTAACGATTTCCTCGGTTTTTTTTCAACTTTTCAGGCTTACAGCTCAGTAAATAATGCGAATTCGGATATTGAACTTCAGAGCAATTTTGTTAAACAATAAATTATCTTACAATTGCAGTTAGTTATTTGTTTATTCGTTAATTTTTTTAAAGCTATTAATGAATTTCGCAAAATTTTGGAATTATTATATTCCCACCTAATTGCCTACTACTGTTTCACTGTATTCTAGTTTGTAATTAAAAAATGCTTTGAACATGCAATAATTTCATTAAAAAACATAAGGACACGAGGGGTTTTTTCTTCTTGTTGCAAGAATTCTTGCGTTCAGCCTATTCCAGAAAAATCTCTATTTCAGTCGCTTTGCTATCAGTGATATCAAAAATTATGAGGAAAGCCGTAAACCACTATATCCTCAAATACTTAGAAGGCTTCAACATCTTGAGCTATCACCAATATGACTTTCGAAAACAAAGATCAACAGGCGACTTTCTATCGTATATCACCCATATTTGGAATAACGCAATCGAGAAACATGAAGGGTCAAGAGCTGTCGCGCTTGATATTTCTGAGGCTTTCGACTATGTGTGACATGAGGGTTTGCTAGCCAAACTTCGAAACTATGGCTTGTCGTATCTTTTTTGTGTATGGCTCTTCAGCTTCAGCACCATCATTGCTGTTGTTTTCACCAGGGATTCATATTATCTCCAACCCTCTTTTTATTGTATATCAACTTCAAGAATTCAATATATTGTTTTGCTGACGACAGCACACTTGACTCGTCATTCCATTTGGATTCCAGGACATCGGCTGTGGATGCACATCTTCACTGGAACCAGGAGAATGCATATGTTAATGACTACCTAGAGGTGATTTCGAATTGAGGTGAAAGTAAACAGGATCAATTCAATGCCACAAAAACCCAGGCATCGGTTTTCTTCAAGAAGATAAATGTCTCCGAACCGGTTATAATAATGTAAGGTCAGGCAACTGCACTTTCTGCTTCGATAAGTTTGTTGGGGGTTAAAATGGACACCAATATGTCTTAGCACAATCATGTCGCTGAAATTGCAAAGTCTGCCACGACTTGAAATACCGCGACAACATAAAAATTATTTTAATTACCTCAAGAACACCCCCGTAAATATATTGACTCCCGATACCCCGATCGATACGCATGATTCCTACGAATGTTTACCGAATAACACCAGAATACCCACGATTGAATTAGTCTTTGTCTAGTGGTCGATAGAAAATCTACGTACTCAAAATCACTTAATACCAGTAAATATAGAGGGCTTTTCATGATGAGCGTTAAGTAGCCGTTTCTGGCAAACTATTCAACGGATAAACCTGAAAATTCCTCAGTATGCATAAGTCAATATGACCTACACGCCTAAAATATTTTAGACGAAGCGGCGTTGTCGCTTCTACTATAAAGTAGCGGCTTCTTTGATTTTTCAAATGGAACACCCCGTATATAATATCATATTATGATTCATTATCACTTTGTCAACAAATTCATATACTATTTCCCTATACCTATCTATTACCGTTTAGAAGATATAAATTAATTTCGATATTTTTTTTACCAAACATGAACTTTTATAAATGCTGATAATCTTGAACTCTCTTGCACTAAAACGATCAAATTTGAAATGGAGTGGAGTGATACTATGAGGATCTTCACTCCGAGTCATATTTTCATTTGCCTCATACAAGGTCTTCAAAAAATGCAGATACTTTGATCTCATGAAAAAATGAGTGGAACTCAATTTTTTCAAACGGAACACCCTGTATATTTCAACATTTTTGAGCTCTACATGCAATTTTAGATTAACTTTGTTCAGATAATACTATTTCTATTTTGAACCGTTTTCGAGATAAACTGTTTCAAACGGAAACTGACGCGGTTTTATTGCTCGTTTTTTTGAATTCATCACTTATTTTGGATATTCAACATTTTTTTTATACTTAGTAATATTTCTTTTTGATCCAGTTTTTTAACTGTCTCAGATCAGTCAATTCGAAATTGGTATGTACCTACCAGTTACAATTCGTATACATTGAGGTATTGGTCTCTAACGTACAACAGTACACATTAATATTTTTTTATAGTGTGCTTTGGAAAAATAAATAAACCAATTATTTAACGTCAGACTTTCGTTGGTGGTTTTGACTGATTGTGATAGCTACCAATTATAATAGAATAATGTGAAGATTAGGTTACAGTAATGCACATTTGCATCTATTTGGTGAAATAAACAAGTCTCTTTCGCTGGCTAATCAGATTTAACTGAAATCGGCTGGCGAAGTTCATTGTTACAGTGTCGGAGTGATCAATTACATTTTAACGCCTGTGGTGTGTACATATACGGTATTTTAAAGTTTAAAATTTCTGTCAAATACTGATACGGCTGAAGAAACTGCTCATTTGTGTCTCTACACTCCACCTAAAAAAATTTCCTATACTCCGCATGTTATTAAAAAAAGTAGGTTGTATAGTGCGACTCTGAACAAGCAGCCTTGTCTGGGAGATCCCGTGCACTATGCATGATAATGTTTTGGAGCACCCTGTTGCTCAGATGGACAGAGTTTAGAAACATCGAGTTTCAAAAACCATCCCGTCTGCTTTGCACGTTCTCCAGCTTATTTTTAGAGGTTTTAATAAAATATCGAGATATGAGACCCTCCGTTTTCATTATTTGGGAACGTATGATTCCTCAACTTTCATTATTAATGAAGTGAGTTTTTTTCCGCTTGTTCGTTTTCTACACATACTTATCTCACTGTTCTTGTAAATGAGCCATAGCAAACCTCTCCCAACCTCTCAAAGATTGCCGAGACTCTCTTATTATGCTGTTAATTGCTTGTCATAAGTAACAAACCGTATTGTTGTGGCGAAAACCAATAAGTCGGAAACACGTGTCTGTGATTCACAAACACTCAGATGCAAATAAGTATATTGGAACTCCAGTGAATTTATACACTGGAACTCACTCAAATTATCTGAAGATTTGTGTGATATTGATTCATATCAAAAATTAATGTTTTCATTCAAAAATTATTATATTCTAACTAGGCTACTACTTACATTTCACGCTCAATTAAATATAAGCCTCCTCATCTTATCATCTCGTATAGGCCTGTTAAATTCGAAGTTCATTATCAGCTCTGTGTTTGCATTATCACGTTTTTTTTCAGGAGTATCTTGGGAAATTAATAATTTCATGGAGGCATTGTATAATGTTTTTATTGCTATTATGTTTTTATAATATATTCAAGTGAATTAAGTACCATCAGGTATACAAGAAAGAAAATGTAATTTGATTTTTTTACTTCCTGAATGAATCATAAGTTTTCAATAAATGAATTTAGGAAATACGCGAGGCTCATTGATCCAATAAGCATAACAAAAACTGACAAAACTAGTGTTTTTTTGTTAGAGGCAGAGTTTATTGTTACATTACGTTACATCAGACAATAAACAAAGGCAGAATGAATTCCACTAAAACCTATTAGGTTGTACGTGGAAGGGTTCCCGGTTGCTAATAGGTGCTAGTTGGACGGGTATAGACAACCCTACACTGCGCAATTTTTTTTCTTCGCCGAAAGAAATGTTTTTCAGTGTGATTTGTGTGAATAAATTTGGGAAAAATAAAAAAAACACGTCTGAATATTAAGTTTTTATTCAATCAAATATATATGTATCATATCTGCTACATTATGCACAAGTGGTACATGGAATGCAAGTGTCTTATTTTTTTCAAGGACGACACACAAGCACTACAGGAAAATTCTTAGGGCGCTCTAAGAGCGGTGCCTGTGTAAAAGTAGTGATTCACATTGGATTTGAATCGCTGGAGATCAAATCTATTTGGAAAAACGTTCTCAGGAAGTTTATTCCACATAACCGCAGTTCTCCAGATGAAAGAGTTCTTGAACAGTGAAGTTCGAAGTGTACTGAGTTGAACCTCAAAACGATGAGCAGCTGCAGTCCGTCGCGTATTTCTGATATGTACCGCTCTTGGTGGAATCAAATGTGACAAGTCATTTGAACACTTCCCGTGGAAGTATCTATAAAAGAGAGACGAATCTCCAACCTTTCTTCGTTGCTCCAAACTATCAAGATTGCAAGTGATGTTTGCGTCTCCAATCATGCGGATGGCTCTTTTCTGGATGAAATCCAGCAACTTCAGGGTATGTTTGGGAGAAGAGCTCTATACATGAGAACAATACTCTAGAGAAGGTCTGATCTCAGCTTTATAAAACATCAAAAGTTGCCGAGGTGTGTACAGTTTTCTGGTACGGAACAGTGTTCCAAGCTTTTGAGAAGCGGACTTTGCAATTCCAGCTGATTGTGCCAAGACATATTGGTGTCCATTTTAACCTTCAACAAACTTATCGAAGCAGAAATTGGAATTGCCTAACCTGACATTATTATATCTGATTCGGAGACATTTATCTTTTTGGAGAAAGCCGATGCTTGGGTTTTTGTGACAATTGATTGGAACCTGGTTATTTTCACCCAAATTCGAAATTACTTCTAGATTCTAGATCCTCATCAAGATATGAAACGTCCTGTTGCCGGTGAAAATGTGCATTCAACGCCAATGTCCTGGAATCCAAATGGAATGAAGAAACAAGTGTGCTGTTGTCAGCAATGCAATATATTGGATTCTTGATTTTTTTCCAATGAGTCGTTGATATACAATAGAAAGGGGGTTGGGGACAATATAGATCCCTGAGGAAAACCAGCGGTGATGGTAAAAATATTCGAGAGATATCCATCGATGGCTACTTACAGGGAGCGTTCTTACAGACAGCTGCACAGTAAAAATAAAAATCTCAAAGTGAAGAACATTATCTCGGTTTAAAGAAATCTTGCTCTTCTATATTCATGAAGAAATATTTTCATAAACTGAAAACTATATTCTCTCAAGTTGAATTTGAATCATTAATTCAAATGGACTGAATAAACGCTCATTCCAAGTAAAAAAATATTTCACCAAGATTGTGCATACATTTCAATAGAAATCATGACATTAGCTCAAGAGAAGTAAGTATGCATTCTTTACTGTGAGCAAAATTAATCTCGAAGCAACACTTTTTTGAGTTTTGAAAGAATATGTTAACTTGGAACACTATTTAAATATCTCCGTATGAGAAATTATTTGTTTTTCTTTGAAGAGAAGCATTTTTCATTCAAACTCTTTTATTTGTATAAATAAAATAAACTCATTCACTTCATCAAATATGAACTTATGCTTCTGTTTATAAACTGTCTCTCTCATATGGATGTCTTTAGTTACTTGAATCTAAAGTATCTCATCTGTAATATGAACAGCTATAAGTGGTGAGGAAAGAAACTAAATAATACATTACATTTTATAATTGGTTTATTTGAAGCAATTGCAAATCATAAACATCCTGAAAAAGCATATGATGAAAAACACAACGTAATAGACAACTAAATTTTCTTTGCTAATATTTGCCTAAATGTCATATTCTATTCGCACACTATTGAGAAGTAATTCAGTTATACAAATAACAGAAATGAATATTCAATCCGAAAACATACATAAAAAATAATGTCACATTCTTGACAAATTGCAAATTAACAAAAAAAATCGAAGCCTATAAACATTACAACTGAGACAAGAAAATGAATAAATTTATTACTAATTTTACACAAATAAAGTTTTCAAAACTAGTTGCCATTTTAGACTATAACATTAAAAAAAAATCACTATCTTCTATCAAGTTCTGCATTCTGCTGTTGTTTGTCCACAATTGCCCGAACATCACTTGGATTCTGAAACGAAAGAAGAAATCAGTACATAATCGTTAGCCAATATTTCAAATATCTAGAAAGGTAAAACTATGAAAACAGCTGCCACTTAATGAAAAAAAAACTTTTTTTTTATCAAAAACTGTATGAGTGGGTTTATTCCGTTAACCAACCCAATTGTTGTCCGCATACGAACGATAACCCTCAAAAACTTATCTGATGAGGTCTTATTGTTTAACATACGATTCCTATCAAGTTAAAAGGTGCTTAAACATTCCTTTATCAGAAATAAATAATCAATTCAAAAGACGTACCTCAAATCCCTTTGAAGTGGACAGAAGTCTTTACAGAAAAATTGCCTTTCAAAATAATCGTTTTGGAACCGTTTTAGGAATTCAAAGTGTTGAGTGAGTATTATTAGAGGAACAATGGAAAATATAAAATGTTTCATTTGAAAAAGTTAACTCATGATCATAAAAACATTCTTTAAGGTATGTGATTCGCTATTTGAATAAAACATATCACTGTTTTCACGTTTTTGGAAATTCTGATTTCTCCTCTAATGAGTATGGTAATATTTCTACAAATTTGTTACATTCCTAAAGGAAATATTGAATGATTTCAAACTGAGTAGGGTTATGATAGTGAAATTCACTTTAACTGTATTTGAATTGTTTTTAGAATGAAATGGTGAAAGATCTCTAACTGTGTATTTGTGAAATTTATTTTTGTAAAAATTCGTTAATAAACCTTTTTATTATTATTATTTTTTTTTCGAACCTTGTTTTAGAGAGTTAATCGTGTAAATGATTATTCATCATTCGTTGAAGTTGAAAAAACTTTTGTTTTTCCCGAGAACGATGTTATGTAATGAAATTCTCAGAGTTCTTTTATTCTGTAACGCCTATATGATATCCCTAAACTTCATTCGCAATTTCCAGCCCCACAGGCATTCCAACGAACAAAACTCTAAAGCCGCACGTATTGTAATACCATGAAAGGGAGAAAACGAAAACCACCTCCAGCAGTATTTTACTCTCATTCTGAAAATGAATTACTGAAAGCGGCCTGATTAAAAGGAGTTCTTCAGGCTGGGTTGGGTTACAAGGCAAAGACATTCATTCGCAATTACTCCATGAAATTATTCTTCCATTCTCTTATCTCCTTCCTAATCCGCGTTCCAAATGGAGCTTCAAAAAAGCGAAATGGATAGCAAGAATTGTTCTCATGTGAGACAATACGAAAGAATTAGGTTGATAAAAATAAGTAGTTTGAAAGCAGAGTTCAAGAAGAGAGACATAACGGCTTTCATTCCCCCTTGAAGAAAGAGAATGAAATGAGCGTTTTATTAAAAAATGCAAATTTAATCTTCCATTTCTCAATCTTCATCACAAACCATTCTGAGCTTGAATTGATTGCGTATAAATAAGTGGAAGTTAGGTAGGAGTTACGTTTTCTTGTTATATGCTTGCATAGACAATCTGTGTTGTCCATAAATTGCTTGCCTCCTATGATCCAGTGTCCCACATTCGCTTAAATGGTGATGAGCGGTTTTTTCCATTCATTGCATTGTCTGAAGCTAATGTACGATTATAAGCAGAAAATAAGAAAGGCATATCGATTTTTCGATCCAGTCTAAGACTGTAATATTGTGTCAAGAGATAAAAATAGAAAAGGCTGTTTCCTTCTGATAGAAGCTCGTTATATAAAAACAAATTTCGTTCTTCCCCATGATGACTTTCACCAGAGTTCTACGCTTGGACTCATAACCTATTGAATAAATAGGCCATTATAATGACTACAATTATAACTGCTTTTTACGTTTCCTTACAACTTTTCACAAACGAAGGACAACAAGTGCATGGCTAAATTCAATACATCCACAACACAGAATATCTAACTTGAAAAACATTCACATAAAAGAAACAAGATTATATCCTCAACATCATCCTGTAACTTTGAGTTTTTCATTTCAAGTTATGCGGTTTTGTAAGTCTGAGTGGAGACCTCAGTTTATTTTTTGTTGTGATTTTTTTATTGCCCAGACATTCCTGGAATATGTGAATTATAATGAACGGATTGCTTGACAGGATTCATCTTACGTAATTATATAAGTCAAACGAGATACTTTTCAGACATTTACATGCAGTCACTAACCCCTAATTTATAAAAACGCAAGGTAACGAGATAAGGTAAGGTAAGAAAGTTGAAGCATTGAGAAAACACACTTGCGTTCTAGATAAAAAGTAAGGTAAGGTAACGTCGGTAAGGCAAAGTAACGCAAGGTAACAAATTTTCAACTTTCTGCGTTGCGTTCTTACCTCCGACCAATCAGAAAGCGCCATACTACGAACTTTGACAGATGGTGACGAATGGTGTAAAGGTAATGTCACCAGATACACTTAAACGTCACATTGTGAAATTTGGTATTTCTTTTGATGAATATAAATACAAAAATTGCCGCGATCGTGTCAATAGTAAGTGTGTATCTTTTACTCAAGAGAAAGAAACGAAAAAGGAGTAAGTTTAATGTTAGACCCATTCTGAGAAGCAGAAAGACTCAGGTGTACACAAAAATGAACAAAATATGTTTTCAACATTTAGTGAAATTGTTAGCGCCTTCATTGTTAAAAAAATACCTATATGAATCGATATCTCCAGAAGAGAAATTGGTTATAACAATCCAGTAAAGTGGATTGTTGAAATTGTGAATATGTAGGTATCTAACTAGAAAATGTTCAGCTTTTCTCGCAAGAAACTTAGCAACAGTCGGAGGCGTGGGCATACCATTTGGGAAAGACCACAATCCATAAAATCATTAAGGAATTTTCCGGTGTTCTGTGGAAAATTTTAGCCCCAATATATCTTTGACATTGCTCCTCTGGTAGCCGTATTATTTTGGCAATCACCTGCCATGCCTTCTCCTTCATCAATTTGTTTAACATTTTTTTTATCATAAATTATTGGGTATTGTTCTATTAATGATATAAAATATGCGTCTTCCATAATATTATAGAAATGAAATTTATTATTTATTTCATATGAATGATTGCTGCTGTCAAGATTATGGAAATGGAATGTGATGTCAATATTTGTTTATGCATTCCTGCCAACCCAAAAATTACCAAAACCTATAATCACTATGGCAATTCTTCATACTTTACTTTTTCGTGAACGTCAAAAAATGGATACCTTACCTTACCTCTCTGCATTACCTTACCTTACCTTACCTTGCATTATTATAAACTAGGGGTTAAATTGACTCTTCTCAGAAACAGCCGTTCTTGTAGTTCATGATAATGCAGCACTTACGGATGAAAATTATGCCTAAATTTTATTCTTCAGTTTGTCTTCTGAAACCCATTTATTCACTCACCATCCTGTCACCACTAGAAGGATTTTCTACTAAAGTAAAGCAAGATTAAGACCGGCCCGTAGATGCTTCTGGCTAACATCAGTGCTTACCATTTTGCCTTTATTTTCATCCTGTCTGAATGTTGGTTCCAGATCAATCTGGTATCTATCATCAATGCCAGATATTTAACCTCCTCCCACTATTCTATATTTTCACTTCAGAGTTGTAGAGATCCCAGTTCCTCTATTTCAATTTGCTCATTTCAGTTATTCTTGATGCCTGAGTGATCAATTCTGAGGACATATTATTGAATGTGCCCTCGATATAAAAAAATGTGAGTATACCTGAGTATACATATAAGCATACTCTCCTGAGCTGTGTACATATTGGTGTGCCACCCAGTAATACGTTCCTTATATATCTGCCAAGTAGCATATCCGATCTTTTTAGTACAAATCTAAAGAAATGAACTTTAAATGTTCAAGCTCCTCTCGGATATACCTACACAGTAGGTCGAATGGACTAACGCCTATCAGAAAACAACTACTCCACTGGCTAATACCACGAACGGCGTTGGACTATATCCGACAGGCGTCAATGCAGAAATCTTCACAGAAAATTTCCTGCATATGCAATTGGCAATACAACTGAAAGAGTCGACCTTCAACTTTGGAACAGGCACACTTGCAGACCGGTTTCGGGCTCCATAGCCCACTGACTAATAAGAAAGTATTTCTTCCTTATTCAGAGGAATTGGGCAAATTTCGGATATGCAGTTGGTTAGTACCTCGTCCAGTAGACAGAGTGACATTTTGTTGTTCGCTTCAACTTTAGGAAGAGGAATGAAATGCACTGAAAGAATTCCAATTTTCAATTATGGAATATCATTGACTTTAGGTCGATGATGGCCACTATTTTGCACTGACGAGTGACTAATGATCCCGAAACCGGTCTGCAAGTGTGCCCGTTCCAAAATTAAAGGTCGACTCTTTCAGTTGTATTGCCAATTGCATATGCAGGAAATTTTCTGTGTAGATTCCTGCACTGACGCCTGTCGGATGTAATCCAACGCCGTTCGTGATATTAGCCAGTAGAGTAGTTGTTTTCTGATAGGTATCAGTCCATTCAACCTACTGTGTAGGTATATTGAACATTTAAAGTTCATTTCTTTAGATTTGTTTACTACCTGTGTTCAAGCATAGCCCACTGACTAATAAGAAAAAATGAATGGATATAGCCGTTACTACGTGGTAGGAAATCATAATGAAGAGAAGAGAAATGAAACTTTCTATGTTTTTTACCACTTTTATTTGTAACTGACGTTACTGCAGTTTCGTCATATATGGACATTTTCAAACTCATATATCATATATATAAAAATGGATGTATATTATATATATTGTATAAGTTTGAAAATGTCCGTACAGGACGAAACTGCAGTAACGTTAGTTACAAATAAAAGTGGTGAAAAACATAGAAAGTTTCATTTCTCTTTTCTTCATTGCGACTAATAAGAAAGTTTTTAGTATAAATGATATGAGATTCGTTGGTGTTGAGGCCTTCACCGGGTTCTGTCCGATTTGATAGGTTTCAGAATAAAGATGTCTGTAATCAGTCTCCATGATCTTGGTACATTATCACAGGAGAGCCAAACAGCTGTGAAAATAGCACGCAGTTCTAGAAAAAAAATCTTGATCCTCTTTCAGCATCCAGTTGTGATATGGTTTCGGTGGCCCATATTCTTAGAATGAGTTCAGGGCCCAGTTGATTTTCTCAAAAGCTACCACTTTCTTAGCCACCCTTCTGTTGGACGCCCTCTACTACTGAATTTGTATAACTGAAGTGTAAAATTGATTGACTGACATTATGAACCGTTTTCTTTATCAGTGGAACTCTAAAATAAATGAAGTGATTCGAATGTACACCACTTGAAATTGCATTGATATTCCCAACACTAAGGATCAGTGATTAATTGGAGGCTATTAATTCAGTTAAAGTTCCATTCGGAGTGCGAGAATGGAATGTTAAAATGCACAGATCGCACGACTTATACTTTTAGAATGATAATTAACGGCAACACTTCAAGTTTCAGAGTTTCCGGGGGTCTATCTCAAAGTTGATTGATGTGTCATTGTGTTACTGTTACCAAACTTTTGAAACAATCATCAATCAGCAATAATTTGGTGAAAATAATTTTGAGAGTTTAATTCGAATAGTACTTATCCATTTATCTTTTGATTCTCATGGAATTATTTTCCGGCAGCTTAACTGCATTAACCTCAGAAAGATGCATATAACTTACTCTAGTTCAAGTAAAAATACCCCAACCCGACGGAAAAACAACAACTAACGCAGATAATGCCGCGCAGAAAGCTCAAGTAAAACCATTAGGCATCTGTGCAACGTCTTGCATTTGGAAGATTCGTCGCAAGTATGAAAAGCTGAAATTGATTTCATTTGGTCGGGACGACCACTGAAGGACCATATATAGAATATCCCAGGTATCTAGCTATGTTTATCGTGCGCTGGAATTCTGTCAAACGCTTCTTCTGCGTGTTGTCTCATATACGCATCTACGTAGTGTATGTTCAGGTCTAGATGCCGGAATATGTACCTATACGGTAGAAATCTTGGAGCGTTTACGGCGACCCTTACGCACGCGTTCATAAACTACCGTATCTGTCTTGTGTATGTCGCTGCGCACCGGCCCCAGGCAGTGCAGGCATACAGGATTATTGGTAGTATTACGGTCTTCATCATCAGCAGCTTCACTATCAGTCCAATGTTGCTTCTTCGACCTATTAGTGGTAATAGGTTTTGTCTCGCCATTCCTATTATCTGCCATACGTAAGACCTGAATGTTAATCTTTTGTCTAGGGTGACTCCCAGGTATCTAGCTTCGTTTGTCCACGGAATCTCTTGTTCGTTGAAGGTGATGTTTTCTTTCGGGTGTGCCGGCCTCCGGGTGAACAGTATCGCCTGACTCTTGCCAGGGTTTATAATGATCTTCCACAGGTTCGCTCATTCCTCTAATCAATCTGCCTGTTGCTGCAAGTATTTAGTCACGTGCGCTTGGCTTGTTGATCTCGCCAGCAGAGCCTTAATATCGTCCGCGTAGAGCGCGAACTTGTTGAAGTTGTTCTCTGGCTTGGGCACGTCTGCTATGTATACCGAGAAGAGGTGTGGCGAAAGGACTGCACCTTGTGGGACCCCTGCTTCCAGTAGTTGCATTGTGGGTCCACAGGCTCTGGTCTGGTATTTATGTGGAGGGACGGATTGCTAGTGGAAACGGGGGTGTGACTTGAAGAAGCGAGGTGGACAGTGTTGCGAGATGTACGGGTATGATTGAGGTATTATATATGAATCATATGGGACTTTTTTCAAGTTCAGAAGTCTTACAGAATATTCTGGCCTGGAGAGTTTTTTTATGGCAATGGTTTTGTTGTTTTCAGAGCTTATTGTGTGGCCTGTTTCACGATAATGTTTGATCTGATTCACGGACAGTTCATAGGCTCTGTTGGAGACTCTTCTGTTGCTCTGTCCGATGTAAGTTCTGCAGCAGGTGGCACATGGTATTTTGTATATGCCCTGTGTCACACTTTGTATTTTAGAGGAAAGTTTTGAAATTCCGAGATGATTTTGACGCATTTTCATGAAACGTTTTCTATATGAAAAAACAACCGTTCACGAGATATTTTAGTTTTTCTTGAAAAATTAAAACATGTGCATGTCCACCATGAAACTACGGGCCACGAAATCTTCATTCCGAACAGTTACAGAACAAATATTAGATCTATTAATATTCGTCATCTATCTTTTTAGATAGTATCAAGGTTTCAGTTTTCTTATTTCAGTGACTATTACTTCAAAAAGAGTTGTACATACATAAGACGAAACCCTTAGGGGTTGTGGTGGAAGGTCGAATAGACCCTCGAATAGACGAAAGATTCAATTATAGCTGTCATACTAACCTAACTTACTCAAAGGGACTCTTTAACGAGAATTAGCCAGTAAATATATTCAATATTGATCAGTACCTACATAAAAATAAATAGTCAGGCTCATTACCAAAATTTCTGCTCATTGCACGAACAATTATATGCTAATCGCATACTGTAAATAGTTTCATTTCATATTTGTGCAACCAAGTTCATAGCAGAAAATTCATCGGATCGAATAAACTGATATGGTTGCAACAATCAGTCGTTCCAATGTTATTTATTACCTGAATCCTGTTTTTCCATCAACAATTGTAACAACTTTATTACCTATTCATGAATGAGATCCAATTACAATGTCAACTGGTTATTTATACCCATCTGATTAATATATAATATCAGTGAAGTTAATTGAACATTATGGTTTGCTTTTGATGTTCATTGAGTGTTCCAATTAAAAGTTTTTTTCAGGATTGGTTTCAATTCTTTTCTGATACAATGCTGCGACTTTCTTAAATACTTATACTTATATGGCCATCGGAGTAGCTCAGAATACTGTAAATCTCAATAATCTGGTGATACATAATCATACATACTTCGTGTTTCACAATATCGTCACGATTGGTGGCACCATCAGAGATTTTCAAAGAATGGCGATAATTTCTCTCCCTTACCAGAACAAAAATGCTGACTCTCAACGCGCGTTTCGCTAACGAAGTCAGAATCATCAAGCCAGTCTCAGATATAACTACACAGTAGGTTGAATGGACTGACGCCTATCAGAAAACAACTACTCCCCTGGCTAATACCACGAAGGGCGTTGGGTTAAATCCGATAGGTGTCAGTGCAGGAATCTTCACAAAAAATTTCCTGCATATGCAATTGGCAACACAACTGAAAGAGTCGATCTTCAATTTTGGAACGGGCACACTTGCAGACCGGTTTCGGGCTCATTAGCCACTCGTCAGTGCAAGATAGTGACCATCATCGACCTAAAAGTCAATGATATTCCAGAATTGAAAATTGGAATTCTTTCAGAGTATTTCATTCCTCTTCCTATGTTGGAGCGAACAACAAAATGTCACTCCATCTAGTAGACGAGGTACTAACCAACTACATATCCGAAATTTACCCGATTTCATTGAATAAGGAAGAAAAACTTTCTTATTAGTCAGTGGGATATGCATGAAGACTGGCAGTAAACAAATCTAAAGAAATGAACTTTAAATGTTCAAGCCAGTCTCAGAAGTATAAAATCTATGAAATCAATTGCTTTCTGATTAAGCAGCGATGAGATATTTTTTGTAACAGCTAAAATGAAGAAATTCTACTAACTTTATATTTTGTGGAATATTATTATACAAACTATATATATTATAACTGAAGGATCGTCGATATAGGGTGGTTCAAAGGGGCGGAGGAGAAAGTAACCCTTTAAACCTCAAATTTAGAGTGTGTACATCGCTACGAAATCTTATTTTGTTATACAAATATGATGGACATTTGTTAATCAATATTTTATGAAAGAGGGTAGCCCAGTGTAAAATACGTCTATTTTTTCAATTGTTAACCAATTGGTTTCCTTAAGTTTATATGAAATTCTGTCATATTTTCTAATATCATATATATAACTAAGACATGATTTTTGAACTCTCATCCAGGCATGAACCATACACAACATCACAATATGCAAAATGACTCAACACAAACGCATTTGTTAATTTTATTTTCAAACTTGACGATGAGGATAAAGCATTTTCAAACTCATGTAACTTCTTTGAACACATTTTGTGACATGCTTTGTAAACCATTAATTCACGTCCATTTCGATTCCTAAATTTTTTGCCACGTTCTTGGGGCATATTACTGTATCACCAATAATAATATTAATTAATATGTCTTTCCACCAAGCTACGATTAGTACCAAAAACAAGCAGATTAGTTTTGTTTGAATTGATTTTGAGGTTATGAGCTTCAGATGCTGAAATAAGACGAGCTAGATCTTCATTTAATTTTTGATTAGCAGTAGCAACGTAAATTGCAATGTCTTAAAACAGAAACTAGATCACAAGTGTATATGCAAAATAATAAGGGTCCAAGTGAGGCACTCCAAATTTAATAAATTCACTGCTTGATTTTCCTTTCGCAGTTTCTACAGACTGTGAACGATCTTTAAAATAGCTTTTAACTAAATTTATAGCAGGTTCAGAGAACCCGATGAAGTTCAAAATTGCAAATAAAGCCAAAAAGTTCCTTTGATATCTTCACAATGTCAGCTTACTCACGTAACTTCACTTTTCGATAATTCAAAACGATTTTGTGGATTTCTTTATGTTTTCTGGTGATACTGCCTAATTTGGACGTCCATCATCAGTGTCTCTACGACCAACGTTTAATTGTTGTTTTTGATGGAGCGGAGACCTTATAACACTTTTCGAAGCGGTGTAAAATTAAATCACGAAATTTTTTTTATCCATTGTTTTGAATAAAGCAAAGTTGTGTCACTCTTAGCACAATAATTCACGAAGTTATAAGTAGAATATCATGAAATGTCAACAGCTTTCTTTTGAAGAATAGTACTAACTGAAAGAACGGTGAATGAAATGAGACTAGCGTCATCTATGTTTTAGGCCCGAGAATTTTCAGCCCTAATTTAAGAAAAATCGATTGAAGGAATGAGTTTACCCGAAGAGTGAACGATTTCACACCCTGAGCTTACCTATGAATTATACCATGAAAAACCACTTATTTTGCAGGTGAGCTCATTTTCTTAATCCATTTTTCTCGAATAAGAATAATTGTTACATGTAACTATGTGATATTAGGATAACGATATGACAAAAAAATATCTGTTGCGTAGAGAGAATTCAAATTCTGCAACATTGTAAATCCTTTAATTTCTTTCGGCAATACTGAAGATAAAAAACACTGAAGAAAAAACAAACAAAACAAACAATTGCATTTATGAGATACCTTGTTCTTGTGGTAAAAGTTAAATTGTTGAAACTTCGAGAGTGCGAGAGAATGAACTTCGAGATTACATAAAAAATAGACGATTGACGGGATCTAAATTGTCACAACACATTTTAAAATCAAACGGTGAACATAGAGTTGAATGTAACAAGACAATGAACCTCACTCTACGAGACGTAAACTAAAGAAAGTGTATTTCGACCAGCTACCCGTCTTGAAGAAAAATATGGATAGTGGCGAATGTTTCACGGGACAAGCAACGACTTTGGCATGATTCACATTTCGAAACTCTTTTGACATTGGAGGGGTTATACTTTTAGTTGTGATTAATTTTTAGGAAAGAAAGTTTTTGACTTTCTACTACTCCATCTGATACAATAAAAAGGGATGAGAGAATCTTCCAAAGAAAGGAAGGAAGTAATCAATTTGAAAATAAGTAACTCTATACATGGATGTGTAGATCATGCAAAGAAGTAACTTTCAGACACAAACTGAAAGAAAGTCCTCCTGAAACAGCTACTTTCATATAAACATTGAATTACACGAAAGAAAATAATTCTTTCGAAACAAATACTTCTATATGAACACTGAATTATACAGAAGATACTTTTCTCTGCTCAGTTTGTATTTCAAACATTTGTTGTGGAATAAGAATCAGATATCATTCACATGAGTTCTACTTTGAATGAATGGTAATAAATTATACTCACATGGAACAATGTCACCCTCACTGGTATACACCGATGTTTCGCCTTACGACACTTGTCCTAAGGCTCTTCAGTACCAAATTGGATAACATTATAGAAAAATAATTCAATGTTTATATGAAAGTAGCTGTTTCAGGAGGACTTTCTTTCAGTTTGTGTCTGAAAGTTACTTCTTTGCATGATTTACACATCCATGTATAGAGTTACTTATTTTCGAATTGATTACTTTTTTCCTTTCTTTGGAAGATTCTCTCATCCCTTTTTTTTGTATCAGATGGAGTAATAGAAATTTAAAAACTTTCTTTCTTTTGACATCTGTCGAAGAAGTTGAGAAATTAAATCAATCAGCAATGGAAGAGCTGCGTAATTGAATAGAACTGGCCCATACTTGATGAAAATCCATATTGAAACTAATTAATATAGTTTATTGTATGATTTTCACTAGAGGGGTTTTAGAAAAACCGCGACATGTGTTTCGCTATACAATAGATTTCTCAAGCGTAAACAAAAAGTTCCTAGTTAGAAGTAACTAAAAGTTACTAAACTAGAAGTAACTTTTAGTTTACGCTTGAGAATGCTAGTGTATAGCGAAACACGTGTTGCGTTTTTGTAAAACCTTTTATAGTGAAAATCATACAATAAACTGTAATAATTAGCTTTAAACTTTGTTCATATCTGAAGACGAATGCAAATTTTGATCTCAGAAACGTTAAGATAAATATTGTATGAATTGTTAGCTCTTATTTTGCTAACCAATTTATCGAATACGACAAGTTACTGGTAAATAGAACATTTTTCTTTGTGAAAAATACTTTGAATTCACGCAGTACACTAAAAAGTTTATTCTTTCTATACGTGTTGAGTTGAGAAACAACCTTTGCTGATACGCTTCCTATTCACCTTTATACTGAAAGTTGTTTTCTTTTTTCTCTTTTTGTTTATTTTAATTATAATTTCATAGTAAATAAAAACCTATTACTAAATTTAACCGTACTTTGCGCTGGTCAGGCCCTATTTCTCGAAGTCCCGACACATTCGGGAGGGCGCGTCAGCAGTATCAGCCAACGACCACTCCCCACACCGTGGGGTGAGTGATCATTTGGTCTGAGAATCATGTGCCCTGAGCAAACGCAGTGAGCCAAGAATGACAGCCTTCTGCATCTGTCCGGATAAGATTTCTGTCTTAGTGCGGCAAGCCGGTGTGATTTTGAGATTCGAGAGTAGAGAGGGCATCATTCCACCAATGACTCCAATAATCAGAACAATCATCATGGCAGAGTGGTCTGGATATATTCAGCGGAGTTAGAATTGAAAATCTCGATATTTTATCCGTTTTTCCTCCTCTTTTCGGACGATATTCGTTTTGTCAAGACGAATAGTATCATTATTATTACTTATAGGAAGTTCTTCATAACAATTTTTATATTTTACCGATTGTGGAAGTTGAAAATACCCAAAGAAGGTTGATGAAAAACTGATTTTACTCCACAAAAACGACGAATTCAAGTTCAAGGTGATTTAGTTTTTCAAAATTTTATGTTTCGATCTTCCGGTTGAATGAATATTGTCTAAAACGAGAAAGAAAAACTAATGCGATGTTGATATTGAATGAATATTGATAACATTTTAAAAACTGTGTTTTGAAATTATGAGTCCTAACTTTCCTTTCCCCAACCTGAAAATCGTACTAGTTGTGACAAAAACATTCTTTTTCAAAAAATGTAGAAGGCTGTTTCTTTCAGTTCATCTTGTTTCACCTTTCATGAATACCGGAGTGATAATAATAAGAGGTCCGGTTGTTGCTCTTTTTTGTCGAAAAATGTGAAAAATCAGAGAGTCGGGTCAATTATTCTTTCCAAAAATGTTCTGGATACTCCTTAGAGTGAAAAACTGTTTCACCCCTCCCAAAGACGTAACTTCAATGTTTTGAATTTTCAATGAGAATCCTCTGAATGATGCCAATAATTCCTTACTGTGTATGAAGGCCCCAATTCCACTACTGGTGAGTATAATTCGGTTAACTGTTTTACTTTGAAAATATCCATAGTGAAATCAAAACATTTTATTTCCTCTTTCCGTCTGGATTAGATGTTTCTCCAACACGCGATATCCACATCCAATTCCAAGATGTTTAAGTCTTGAAACAGGAGATATCAGCATTATTTACCGCAATAGTCATTAGGCACGCCATTTTCTTTATATCTACAAACGAGACCACTATGAGAAGTTTTTCCTGGAAGTAACGGAACTGAATAACGAGTTAATAAATGAGGTAGAAGTAATGGCTATTCTACGTGATCATACGAGTTCCATTTTATGAGTACATGCTATAAGGTTCACCAGGCAATTTTTAGCTTCACTAACTTCATACATCTAAGAGAAATACTACGCTGATTCACCATCATGTACAGGATAGGACACACTAAACACATCATGTACAGGATAGGACACACTAAAATACGTAAAGTGAGTCATGATTTGATGCATCCATATATATATATATATATATATATATATATATATATATATATATATATATATATATATATATATATATATATAGGGTCTTTCATTTAGCGCTCTGGGTGGAGCACATCGCAAACGTCCAATTTTTCATAACTCTGGCGCATAAACCAGGCTGAATTTGACCGAAAGCATAGATTATGTTGGCTTCGAGGACCGCTGTGGTTTGTGGCTGCGTATACACCTGCGACTTAAGAAAACCTCACAAAAAAAAGACTAATGGGGTCAAATCGCACGATATCTTTGGCCAGTTCACATCAACTATGGATACTATCACAATTTTTAATTGAAGGTGATTCATTAGCAAAGTCGCACGTGAAGTGACCAACGGATAATCCTCTTACCAACTCTGCAGAGGAGTACCAAAATAATATTGTTATATATTTAAACACATAGGTAATTACGTAAAAATTGTTATAGTAGGTGGCGCTACCTGTTCTTTTCATATAGAAAGAGAACTACAAAGCAAAGAAATAATAGCTTATGTTATGCTTATATAGTTTCAGAATCCATTGACTCGTCCGAAGTGGAATCCCCAGTCACACTTATATCTATTATTATTTGGTCGAAAACAGTGTCTACCATCCCGTCCAATCTCCACATTTTCTCTTCTTCCTTGATCACATGGGCTACAGCGTTAGCCCAATCTTCTTTCCGTATCCGTTCCATTGCAAGTTCTAATAAACATTGGACATCAGAAATTTTATATGTCACGTTTTCACGAGCTACGTAACCCTTAATTTGAGCCCAGATTGATTCTATCGGGTAATTCGGGTTTAACTCGCAATGGTAAGGAGGAAGTCTCAAAATGGTGATGCCTTCAGCACGAGCTATTGTATCCACCACATGCTGGCGATATCTGTCACGATGATGTTCAATGACACTCATAAGATCTGCCTTAACCATGTCCTCGGAAAATGGAATTCCTTTTTGTCCTAACCAACTCTGCATGTCTGCTTTTCTGGTGGTCATAGTTGGCAGCTGTTCTTCTAATCGGCTGTGATAAGAAGCGTTATCCATTACTATTACCGAATTTGGCTCGACTCGTGAAAGAAGGGATTCAAACCATCTTTCAAAGCGTTGGGCGTCCATGTCTTCGTGATAATCCCCCGTTTTTTTTGGATAAAAAAATTTGTGCACTCTCGTCTAAAAAGCCACTCTCTCTACCTTCGTGATACAAACAACTGAAATTAATTTATGTAGAAAAAGTGAGTCAAGCAAGATACACATTCAATAATAATAGACTGGAGAATTCATCGAATATAACAAAAGACTGGAAAATAGTGAATGAAAAAAGAGGTTTATCAAATAGTAACACAATCAACCAATTAATTATAGACAATAACACAGTATCTGACCCAACCCAAATCTGCAACATTTTGAGTAATTATTTCACTAACACATCAGGTTCTATCCCAGACCGTAGTGGGCTAACGATGTCACCAATGTATGAGCACTCATTCTTTCTAACACCAATAACACCCTATGAAGTGGAATCAATTATCACAAAAAATACATCGAAACCGTCAGCTGGTATCGACGAAATAGATGGCAAAGTAATTCGTTTTGTGAAAGAGCAAATAAGCAAACCATTAGCACATATAATTAATAAATCCTTCACCTCTGGAAAGTACATTGATTCCTTGAAAATCTCTAAATCAATACCTATCTATAAAAATAAACGGTCGAGAGATGACATGAATAATTATAGAAATATCTGCTTACAGAGTCAGATTGCAAAGATCATAGACATGGCCTTCAACACAAGATTAACAAGTTTCCTTGAATCTCGAAATCTCTTAGGCTCATCTCAACACGGTTTTCGACAAAACAAGTCTACCAGTTCTGCTATGGCAGAATTATGTTTGCAACTATATGATGCTTTGAACTCAAAAAACAGCTCTATTGTAATCTTCTTTGATCTGAGTAAAGCGTTTGATACGGTCGATCACAATCTCCTAGTTGAGAAACTCTATCACATTGGTGTTAGAGGGACGCCACTAAATTGGCTCACATCGTATCTTGAAAATCGAAAACAAGTATTGATACTGGGTAGTGCAAAATCGGAAGAGAAAACTGTAAATGTAGGGGTACCGCAAGGATCGCTACTGGGTCTAGTACTGTTCACTATTTTTGTCAATGATATTACCTCAACATGCAAACAAGCGCACAAAATAATGTATGCAGACGACACAACTATGATAGTGAGAGAAAACAACTTAGCAAAAACAGCAGAAACTGCCAGCACCGTTGCAAACCAATTTCACACATGGTTTACCAGTACGGGCTTGTGTGTGAACAGAGAAAAATCAAATTTTATCTCATTCATTCCAAAAAACATCAATAATACGTTCTGTTCCCTGATTAAAATTGATGGCAAAAGTATTGAACAGGTCACATCAACGAAGTTTCTAGGTATTACCTTGGGCCATAAACTAAGCTGGGAAAACCATATTAACAGCTTATGTAATAAACTGAATAAAAATGCTTTGTACTAAGGCAATTGAAGCATACAGTGTCAATGGACGTGCTGTTATTGATTTACTATGGTTTGATACAATCAAATATATCCTATGGGTTGATATTTTGGGGAGGCTCAACTCAAATAAAAAAAGTATTTCTACAGCAAAAGAAAATTATTAGATGCGTAAAAGGGGTACATCAAAGAATATCAAGCAAAGAAATATTTACTGAATTATCTATTCTAACTGTGCCATCATTGTACATATTTCAAACTATTTTAAACGTAAAAAATTAATTGGAAGTACTACCTACAAATAGTGCTTACCATAACTATAATACACGAAGTGCAGGGAACTTGCAGCAGCCGTTTTCGAGACTTGCCATTGGTCAATGCTCTCACATATACAAAGGCATCGTATTTTATAATTATTTCAAGTACAAATATGGCAGTGAAGAAAATTTCAATGATTTTAAAACTTTCAAATCTCTTTTGAATAAGTTCTTGCTGAGAAAAGCATTCTATTCTGTGAAGGAATTTGTAAATGACTGAATATGACTTTTTTTTTACCCTTTTTTAACAAATGTTAGCGTTCGAAGTAGGTTGTGTATGTATAAATAGGTATATATTCTGATTTTAGTTGACTAGTCTAATGAAGTAGTAACATTTGTGTACCAAATTATTTTGTAACATATGTTCTGCTTTTACAGATCATTAAATTCTATTCTATTCTATTCTTTGTCCTAATGGATTCGAGGGTTGTCCCTTTATTCTCAAAAAAAAAGAATGAATGGTATAGCGTACAAAATTTTTCTGGTATTCGTCCAATTCAATTTTTTTTCTACCACAACAATGTACTTTTAGAGCTTGCACAATCCCAGTCACCTTTTTTTCACGTACAATGCGTTCAATTGTCGACACGGATATTCCCGTTAAAAATGTACACTGGGCTACAGCTTCCAATGTACGGAGTGTATTTTTTAAATTTTCGTACACTCTACAGACAATCTGTTTTTCTTCTAACGCCATAAACTTCCGCTTTCTTTGTACATTACTTGGACCTGCTATGGTATCCATCTTAATACTATAAAAATAATAAAATTCAATCATATTATTCAACTATTTGTCAGTTGTTTACTTACCTCAAAAACTATTTTAAAGTTGATGTATTTTGAAAAACATTTTATTGTGAGATTTTCACTAGAACAGATTAACAAATCCGCAACACGTGTTTCACTGCAAAGTAGCTTTTTCAAACGTGTTCACTAATAAACTGAATTCTACATACATTGTGATTTATATATACTTTTTGAAATATTACTATCTACCTAGAAACTAATAATATTCTAGGAACTAATTAATGACAGTTATACCTGAGTTTAAAGAACATAAAGAACAATAAAGTGTGAATGTGATGAAAATCTATGATAATGTATTTTGAAAAACAAGTATCGGCCAACTCTATCGTATATTTTAAAGGTAATAAATATAACAGTCTATTTAATAAATATAATGAAATATATTTAATAAATACAAAACAAAGTCACCTCCATAAGAAACAGAACACGCCTATACACATAAGGACGCTTGGTAATGAAGAAACCGAATAACTAGTTATGGCATTTTAAGGACGCAAATATAATAGACCTTCGAAGTGTTGATCAGTTTACCGATATTTCAAAGTATTTAACGAACTGGTTCACCTCTATTTGCTCGTACATCCAAGAGATATGCAGAAGCTATCTTGTTACGGGGGCAAATTTTATGGAATCATCTTACTTTTCAATTATTTACAATGGCGATGCATAGACAATAAAAATGACCGGTAAGAATTTAGTTCTAACATTTAACATTGTTGTCGTTAGCTCTCAGTTCAATTTGTATATGAGTTACCTTCAATGCACGTGATATGACCATGCCCTCAAATCGCTCGTGTAGAATATCCAATGTGGCATGAGCTGTGTGGCACGTAGCCCCGTCCTGTTGAAACCACATGTCCTTGGTGTCCAGATCATTCAATTCAGGCCGAAAGAAGTTGGCAATAATCGACCTACAATGCTCGCCATTGACAGTGATGACCTGGTGGATCTGATGTAGATTGGTATCGTCCCAAATTCAACAATTTTCTTTGTTCACGTACCCATTCATCCAGAAATGGGCCTCTTTGCTGATGATTTCGATGAGAATTAGGGTCAGTTGCCAAATGCTCCAGAGCCCATTCAGCGAACACCCATCGTTGTCTATGGTCGTTTACCTTCAGTTCCTGGGTCAGTTGATTTTTTTACGGTTGCAGACCCAAGTCACGATGCAAAATTCGACAAATTCTAGTCTGCGAAAAGCCGAGTTCTTGTGAGCGACGCGAAATCGACTGCCTCGGATTCTACTGCACACTCTCACAGAAGTGGTGATTTTTTCGGCAGATATTGCGTTTCATCGACGTACGAATCGATTGTTTACTGAACCAGTGGACACAAATTTTTCCACCACATTGCGAATAGTCCTCTCGGTAGAACGATTATGGTGAGCGTAAACGCGCGAAGCGCGCAGTACGTTGTCCGAACATATCACACATTCAACGAAAGTCATTTTTTGTGGAGGAAAAAATCAGTTTTTTTATCGACCTTTTTTGGGTAATTGTTACCTTCCACAATCTGAAAAATATAAAAATTTTAATGGAGAACTTTATACAAGTGTAGAAGGGCAAACTTTTTAGTTTACCCCGATAAGTTACTGCGTAAAAATCAAAGTATTTTTCACAAAGAAAAATCTTCTATTTATCAGTAACTTGTCGTATTTAACAATTTTGCCTATCAGGAAGCCATTTTCAGGAAGTAGAAAAGTGTGGCTGCACTGAGAGATACACTTTATATATTCTTGTTGGTTTGGAAATGAAGATTCATATTCCCTACTGGATTTTAAAGTTGATTCAGAAACAATTTTATAGATTTAATGGGAATACTTACTTCGAATAAGACATTGCGATAATTTTATTCTGAAAAAAATCTACAGGGATTTTTTACTGAATGAATCAGTTTCAGTAGGATTGATGACAACTGGAATAATTTTTTCTGATAATGAGTCTATGCGATCATCCAGATCGCAAATATCTGCTTCGATTCTGATTGTTTTGTGGATACATTTTTCCCAAGCTTTTTGGTCGACTGTTTCCAGAGCACTGTATAGGTATTTCTTTACTTCACACAGCTTGAAGGTCTTATTATTCCTTGCGATGAATCCTTTAACTTGAGCCCAAACCAACTCTATTGGATTCAATTCACAGTGATAAGGTGGCAACCGAAGAACCGACATTCCTTCAGTCTTCGCCATCTCATCGGTGACACACCTGACGAATTTTGACTTATGACGTTCAGCCAAGTTGAGGAGCTCCGCTTTTAATATGGTCGATTCAAATAGAATAGCTTTCATTTGTAACCACTCAGTAATATTTGCTTTCTTCCAACACGACATCGGCAGCTTCTCGACTCGTCTATTGTGGTAACTTGCGTTATCCATTACTATTACGGATCCCTGCGGAAGTTTTACAAGTATGTTTTTGAACCATTCTTTGATAATCCCCATTTTTCTTCGATTCCAACACCATCAATCCATCTTTCACGAATCCTTCACTGCTGCCTATGTGAGTGATGAAAAGACGATGACCTTTTCCAACTGGAATTTTCAAACCAGTGGACCAACCTTCCATAAAGGCTTGTCTTCCACTTTTGATGTTCTGATCTTGCCAAACTTTCGAGACGCTCATTGACCCATGTTTCATCCAAATGAAAAATAGATTTACCTATTGTTCTGGCTTCCTTTATTTCTCTCAAATAGTTTCTTCTCCATTCTATAATCTCTGATTTTTCTATTCTTTTCTATCTTTTTTATCTTGCTTTCCAAAAATTTAATTCAGCTCATGTGGTTGATTGACTCCCGGAATAGTCGATGTAGTACAAGTTGTTCTCCTGATATCACTCTATTGCTATTTCGCCACGGAGGTAGATTCAGGCCTCCGAAAAGAATAATTTCTTAGTTCTCATTTTGAAAGCCAAACTTATTGAATACAACAAGTTACTGATAAATAAAACATTTTTCTTTATAAATAATACCTTCAATTCACTCAGTAACTTATCGGGGTGAACTAAAAAGTTTACCCTTTCTACACTTGTATAAAGTTCTTCGTTACAATTTTCATATACCCAAATACCCAAAGAAGGTCGATAAAAACAAATGCTATTCTTCAAACTTTGGTTTCTGCAAAAAAGTCAAATCACAGAAGCTTTGTCATTGTTGCGGATTCGCAGTATTACAGTCTAAAGAAAAAATGTGTAATCAATTTCATGAAATGGGATCTTACTCTAATATCAACAACAAATTGTGATATTGTGAGTACCATCACAGGTATAACCGTAAATGAGACGGCTAACCGCAGTACAAAGAACAGAGTTCTGAACGCAACAGATTCCTAATTTAATTTTTTTTTAAATAAAATGATCAGTGCATGGAATAACATCTGGACAGAAAATTTATCTAAGCTATCTGAAATAAAACAATGTACAACCCCCTGAGAAATCGTCTCTAAAATTAGATCCCACCAGATAGCAATTTCTAGGCTTCGTGTTGGGCATAACTACTTATGAATATCCCCTAGCTGGCAGTGATGAACTCATGTATGAATGCGATTCAAGACTCTCTATTAAAGACATAACGGTGGAATGTCCAAAATATACTGATGATCATCTTGAAGAAATATCCTAGAAAAAAAAAGCAATATGCATTATCCCATATCATTACTCTCTGATATGAACATTTTAGAAAAAATATAAATTAATGTCGAAATATAAGGGTAATTCCTCAATCACCTCAGAGGTGGATGCGATTTTATTTTTAAACGGTTTTATTTAGCTTGCCCAGTTTGTTTCTTTGTTTGTTTTTATCGGTCAAATTTTGTAACTGAAGTTCGACTCCCTTTATGTTGACTTATTGATCTGATATTTGGTACACACATTTAGTTTTGATGACAACGCAATTTAGTATATTATGTATTATTGTAAATCAAAGATAGACACAGCTTCAAAATGGCGGGTCACATATTGTTTCACAACTACCTCATTTTGGGTATCAAATAGCAGGGCTTGACTAGTAGAACAGTAGTACACTTTGAAAAAAAATGCAAATTTAAGATGGCCGAAGCTACAAAATGGCGGATCACATATTTATTGACAACTACCTCAGTATGGGTATCGGCTAAACGAATAGAATAGTAGTACACTTTGGAAAAGTTGCAAATTCAAGATGACCGCAGCTACAAAATGGCAAATTACATATTACCTTGTAATACTGAGGACCTAATTGAACTAAACAGAATGAGAAGAATTGAGTAACAAAATAAAAAACTAAAAACTTGAGAATGAAATAAGAGAACAAAAATTTTTTTTGTCTTGAACGGTTCTATTGAAAAAGAAGGATAGTAATGATGTAGATAATGTACTCAAAACTAAAAAGTTATTCGAAAGGTCCTAGGTAGCAGTCATCACACGACTTTCTTCAGCAATCTACGGTTTTGATCAGATAAAAAAATTATAACATCGTTGGACGGGGTATTTACATATTTACTCAGGTTACGCTACACAAGACAATTCTATTATTTTTTATCTGATCAATACCGTAGATTGCTGAGGAGAGTGGTGTGATGATTGCTACCTAGCACCTCTACATCATTATCATTATTTTTTTCAATGACACCGTTTAAGATAATACTTTTTTCACTTATTTTATTGTAAATGCTAAAAGCAGAACTTCCAATAGTTAATTTACAGTCGTTAATACCTTCAAGTTCTCATTTTATCACTTGAACCTCTTTATATGGATACATACTATTTTTCTTTAAAGGCAGATATTCTTATAAAACGATACCATATTATTTCTTCGCCGATGCGCTAGTTTTTTTCCGTTGTTATATTATCTACGAATGATTAGATGAATAAACCTTAAATGTTTTACAGCTGAACTGTATTTTTCGGAGAATAAAATGTTTTTATGACTTGGTAATTATACAAAGTACTTAAAATGGTTCATTAAAATTTCTATTAAAAGTGTAATGTTGGTGTTGACATGGCTATCTATTAAATGCAATGAAACGCGAAAGAGGATTCAACTCAATATTTAGTTTCGTCGAGTCTCTTTCAAGACAATTTATTGAACTTTATGTTTATTTTTTCATCAATATAACCGCATTAACTACGAAGGTTATTAGCGGTGTGGTACAATATGAATCATATTACATTTCTAGTTGACATTTCCGCTCTATAGTCAGGACACACCGTGATAATATGTTTCACATTTAGTTCTTTATAGCAGGAGATACATCTTTTGGGGTTTTCTTTCTTTGGTAGATGCTGGTGGGTGTACCTTGTGTGGCCAATCCTGAGACGGGTTAGAATTTTCGGATGTTTATGAGAGAGTAACAGGTAATTTTGGAAGTTTAAGCTAGGGTGGATTGTTTTGAGCTTGTTATAAAATAAAATACACGTCAACCATAGTATACAGGGGGACACATTTTGACATATTCACATTTGATGTCACTTCCCCTATCTCACCCCAAGAACATGTCACCAATTTTTTTCAATGAATCACCCTATATTGTTTCGCATTATCAGATGCTACATGATCAGCAGATTTCAACTGAGTATAAAACATAATATGGTCTGAAGCTAATGGTTCGGTAGCTACCAATTATTTGAGTTGAAAACGAGCCAACCTGAATAACCTTTAGAACAATGATTTTCAGGAAAAATAAAAAAACACGTCAACAATAGTATACAGGGGGATATATTTTGACACATTCACATTTGATCTAACTTTTCCTATCGCACCCCCAGAGCATGTCACCATTTTTTTAAATGGATCAATTGTTTTGCATTATCAGATGTTCCATGATGAACAGATTTCAACAAAGTAGAATACATTATGGGCTGAAGCTCATAGTTTGAAAGCTAAAAATTATTTGAGTTGACAACGAACCACCCTGAATGAACTTCTGTACAATCTGTATCCTTGGTTTCATATATGTTTTTGTTAAGTATACTTCAAAAAACGATTACCTACCAGGTGAAGTTACAATTGTTGTTTCTGTTTTTGTGAATTCTTGAGAAGCAATGGTTTATACGCTTCGAGAACGGATTGAAATATTGAGTTTATACTACCAGAATGGAAAAATGGAAATGGAATGGAGAATGGAAAAAATGTACCACACAAATACGTTTTGGAATTATTGAACAAATTCATGGAAACTGGATCTGTTGACAATAAAAAGCATAACCGTTCAGGAGTTGCAAACGATGAAGCTATTTGTACTGCAATCTCTTACTAAGTTACCTCGAAATTCAGGAATCAGTCTTATAAATGATTTCAGGGTTCTTCATAAGCACAAATTTCATCCATATTAGATTTGACTAGTTTATGAACTGAACGAAGATGATTTCGATAGACGTATCGTGTTGCGTCTTTATTTGTAATTTTCTGTTTTTATTACTATTATTATTGTTGGCATGGAGCGACTTCTAAGGGCGCATACTCAAAACTCAATTGAAGTATGCTTATCTATCTAAACCATATGAATAGAGACCTACCTACGATCTCATGCTAAGTACGCTACGTGAATCGCTAATATTTTGCTAATTCCTTATTTCGCCGTGTGTGCTCTAGACTCTGTGTCATCTTCGACTGTTTGGTAACTCATTTTAACTTCCCGTTTTGTTGTACAATCCAGTGAAGCTGAAGACAGAACACTCCAAGAAAGGGCCCTTTCAGAAGCAGGGATTTGTGCTAGGAATTCGGTGAGTTCGCTTTATGCCACAATTCTTACAGTCCACTCTTGTTTTCATTTTTATTATTTTTTAAGTATTCGAAGACGCGACATATCGAGAAATGATACAAATCCTCATTTACACCGTCAAGTTAATACCACATTATAGGGCCTTTTTTCATCGAAGATAATTTGACAAGTGATAAATATTTGAATATGTGCATCAATAGGGCAATTGAGGAGGATATAAATTTATTCGAAAACGAAATAGTTTTTCAGCAGAATGGTGCATCTCCTCAATATGCAACTTCAGTGCGACAGTTTTTGGATGATCATTTTCCTGGTCGCAGAATTGACAGAAGAGGTCCTACAGAATGGCCACCAAGGTATCCGGATCCCAATCCTGTAGATTCCTTTCTATGGGGTCATTTGAAGTCTACAGTATATGAGATAGAATCAACAAGAACATTTGAGAAAGAATATCATGAGACATTGCAGAGAAATAACTCCCGAGATTCTCAACCAAGTGAGGGCGGCAATAAAAACTCGTTTGTACCATTGAATGGAAGTTGGTGGAAACGTTTTTGAACATTAACTATTAAAATTTTTTTCTTCTCATTGTCCAGTTATAAGATTTTGATTCAAGAATTGATGAAAAAAATCTTTTTTTCTGATTTGTTGCTTCTATATTTGTCTCTAGAACGGATATTTCAAATTTCAAAATGTGGCCTCCTGTATAATTAATAACATTTTTTTATTTTTCCTGCAAATCATTGTTTCTGAAGTTATTCAGGGTGGCTCGTTTTAAATGGAATGTATGAATGTATTGAATTTTAGTTGTATGTTATGGATCAAATTTTCATATGGTACACGGCGAATCGGTAGACAGAGAGTCAGAGCTAATCCCTCTAGCTAGTGTGTCAGCAGTTCCGTTGCCAACTATTCCTACATGCGAAGAAACCCATACGATTTTGATACGTTTTCCAATTTCAGTTATAATAATAATAATATATAATCTCAGGTCGAGTGGGCTGAAGTCGGAAACTGAGGGGTTCATCATGGCTTGCCAGGATGGTGTCTTCAACACCTTAGTCTACCGCAGTCGCGTAATGGGTAAAGAGGTTCCTGACACAAGGTACAGGGCCTGCTGCGAGGCGCCCGAGACCCTAATGCACTTACTATCAGCATGTTCAGCATATGCGGTGTCGGCCTATATCCATCGACATAACGCGGCCCTTAGAGTGCTATATTACCATCTACGGCACTCTTACTGTATTGACGAGACACCGGTGTTGCCCTACGCTCCGGGGGATATTGAATCCGTTCTGGGGAACGAGAAGTGCCGAATTCATTGGAACTATTCGTTCCCCACCCTTAGACTCATACAAGCTAAAAAGCCTGATGTAGTCCTTCTCGACCACCAGAGCAAAACGATATTTGTCGTGAAGTTTTCAGTTTCTGACGAGACAAACATTGTCCGAAAAGAGGAGGAAAACAGATAAACTATCTATATTTTCTCTTCGAACTCCGCAGACTTTATCCAGATCACTCTGTCAAGATGGTTCTTCTGATCATTGGAGTCCTTGGTGGAATGATGCCCTCTCTACTCTCTAATCTTTAAATCATACCGGCTTGCCGCACTGAGGCAGAAATCTTAGCCGTACAGATGCAGAATGCTGTCATTCTTGACTCACTGCGCTTGATCGGGGACATGATTCTCGGACCCAATGATCACTTATCCCACGGTGTGGGGAGTGGTCGTTGGTTGATAATGCAAATATATATATATATACATATATATATATATATATATATATATATATATATATATATATATATATATATATATATCTTCATCTTTTCGACGTTTTGGCTCCTGCTTTGGAGCCATTTTCAAGAATCACTTGGAACTGTACTCACATGACTCGAGGACGAGGTTGCAATTTCCCTCGCCCTCAGGTCTCGTCACTAGCTCTATGCTTGCTGTGTTCAGTGCGAGCTAACATTGTAACATTGGATTCAAGTGTCACTGTACTCATGAGTATAAAAACGCTTGAGGAAGTTATTGTATAGCGAAACACGTTGCGGTTTTGTGAACTGTCCAGCGATAATCTCACCATGAAGTAATAATTGAATTCTAAATAACTTTTCATCAAGTATCGGCCAATTTCATCACATATCAACCTATTCACTTCAGCTTATAAATGAATGAAATAGTAAAAATTTCAAAGTAGGAATAAAAACATGTATCTTTGTAATAAAAATGTAGAGATCAAAGAGTTCATCCAAAATTTCATGAAATAAATTGAAAAAGGGATATTTTTATGAGAGATTAGATTGTCTTCCTACTTCTCAAATGATGAAGAAGTGGAGATCCAAAAAACTGTTTCTTCAAAAACTAATCTTTCTTTAAAATGTTTCTACTTCAATTTGAATGAATTCCTATGGCTGGGATTAACTGAACGTGTGTATATAGTGTCATCGTGACAAGAGCAATTGACCTCTTCCGATGACATACAGTCGTAATATCATCTTGAAATGTTGTCCAAAACGGAGCCTATACGGCGATACGATAAGTGTCTTGTCCCTGAACTTCGAAGTACACCATTGAGGATTATAGTGTTCCATGTAAATGAAACTTTATATCAGTGTTCTTCCATATATAATATATATGTTTGAATTCCATAACGAATATTTGTAGCACCAACTGAATGAGAAAAAGTGATTCCCGCAATTTATGCAGTAATTCAGAGCAAATAATCTAAGTTGGTTACCGATATATCAATCACTAAACAGACAGCAGTCTAAATATTCCAATTTTAGCATAATTGTACACTTGACGCGAAACGTCATTCTATTGAAATTCCAATACAAATTGGATATGATCAGCCAACATCCTGTCCATAGCAAAGCAAACCATATCGGATATTAATCAAGCGCAGAATTCCCCACATCGTTTCCGAACCGAACACACAAGGCAAACTTCGATGAGATGAACTATATAGACATTTTGATAAATTTCCCAATTTCCAGTTGCCGCTGCCAAGATATTTCAACTGGATACCGGTCTGACACACCGCTACATTTCATAAGAACCGAGCTGTTGATTTAACTGGAATAATCATAATTTTCGCTCGGATATTTTCTGTGGAAAACTGTGAGATTGATGGAATAATCCCTGAAATGCACCAATACATTCACATTAATCTCGGGAAGTTTCGCGTTCAATACGAAAATAGTACAGGTAATGTTAATTGATTATGTGGTGCTTTGGAAGAACTAAAGAGAATCAAAACCAAACTATAACATTCAATGGAAATATTTTGCCTACACCAAAACTAAAAATTGGCAAAAGTGATCACCATATACATATATACAGACCAAAACAAAGTATTTTTGGGAAAAAAAATGTTGGCTTTCTACTCCTTCATCTTTATATGAAATATTGTGGGAATCTGCCAAAGGAAGGAAGGAATCAATCAATTTCGAAAAATCTACTCTATATAAAGATATACAAAAAAGTAACTTTCCGACACAAGAAAAGTCCTTTCGAAATTGCTATTCTCATATAAACATTGAATTACACGAAAAAAAAATTCTTCTATATGAATTATACAAAATAGCTATTTATGATATGAATTGTGGGTGAAAATGTTTGCGAAAGGAGGGTAGCGAGTTGAGCAGCGAACAAAATAAAACTAACTTATGATGCACTGTTTGGAACCTTTGGTGTAGTAATGAATATTACTGGAGTTTTTCCCAACACTAAATCGTTATTTTCAACACCTCGACACGTGTTTCGATCACCAAGTGATCATCTTCAAAGAGGAAGATTAAAAATACAAACTAATGCGAAGCTAACCCTATTTATACTATATAGGCATCCCATACAGGTAAACCATCCAGGTGTACCACCCATACAGGTATACCAACCTAAATTAATTTTACAATTTTGCCTTATCTATTATTTTACAATATATGTTTGTATAAAACAAAATTAATTTCACAATATTGCCTATCCAAATTTATTTTTGCAATGTGTCCTTATGTAGTAATTAGAAAACCCAACAATATTATTTTACTTTAACAAGCTATTCTATATTTGGTATGGGTCCGTCATCGTTATTCATAATATTATTGTGTTTACTTATTTCTACACTCTCATAGGCATCTAGTTGCCTGTTGTTCTTAACTTGTCTAACTAATCTTAATGAACTGAAGTCTATGGAATGGGTTTGTTGCAAAATATGATGCGCGACTGCTGATTTTTCAGGTCTTCCATATTTTAAGTGTGCTATGTGTTCCTTATATCTTACTTTGATAGATCTTTTTGCCTGTCCATAATATTTTGCATCGCAGTCCTTACATTCAATTTCGTAAATTCCAGACTTTTCCGAATTCTCGACTTTGTCTTTTGGACTTCCCAAAAGGCTCTGTAGTGTATGACTTGTTTTAAAAATCACCTTCATACCTAGTTCCTTGAAAATCTTTCCAAAGTTCCTCGTATATTGGTGGTATGGAACTGGTACACCTGGATGGTTTACTGTATGGGATACCTATATCGCATAAATAGGGTTAGCTTCGCATTAGTTTCTATTTTTAATCTTCCTCTTTGAAGATTATCACTTGGTGATCGAAACACCTGTCGAGGTGTTAAAAATAACGATTTTGTGTTGGGAAAAAACTCCGGTAATATTTATAAAATAAAACTTACTTTAAACAGAAATATCATACAATGTTTTTTGGAAAACTGTCCTGTTTTCATAATAAAATAGATGAATTTAATATTTCTATAAAAACACATTTTGACATCTCTTGCCGGTTAACTATTGTCATGTTATCGCATTTGCTGTGAAGTGGCCGTGTCAGGTTTTAATTAAAGTCACATTTATAGTTCTTGCTGGTGTTTAATGTCTTGCATAATGAAGAAAAATTGTGAGGAATTGTGTGTTCCTGACGATATTGAAGAGGCTGCAAAAAGAGCTTCATTTGAATTGTTACCAAAAAAATCGGCTCAGCAGTACGACATCGCATACTCTAATTTTCTTAGCTGGTGTAGACTTGAAAGAAATCGAAGGAAAGTTCCGCGAAACCGTCTTCTTAGCCTATCTAGAAGGGAAATAAAAAATATGGAACTCGTCAACTTTATGGAGCAGGTTTTCAATGATAAAGTTGAGTGCCCTCGTTAAAAATGGTGTTATTACAAGCAAAGTTTTCAAGGTAATAGCATTCTTAAAGCGGAAAATGAAAGTTATAGGCCCAAAACATAAAAACGTTTGAACAAGTCCAGAGGTTTATAAATGAGATGAAAAATATTTGATGATTGAAGTTGCTACTATTTTCGGAATATATGGAGCCTGCCGGCGTGATAAGCTGTTCCATTTATCAATAGAAGACATTAAATTAATGGATAAATAATTGATTGTTCAAATTCTGAATACAAAAACGAAAATAGGTCGTTCTTTTTGCATTGTTGGAAAAAACATTGAGTACTTCAATAAATACGTTGCATTACGCCCTTCTGTTATCAATCATCAACGTTTTATTTTTCTGAAATACTCAAATCACGAATGCAGGGCCAACCCAGTTGGTATAAACACGTTTGAGAAAATGCCCTCTACCATTCCTGAGTTTCTGAACCTTCCGGAACCATAGGAATATGCAAGTCACTGTTTCAGAAGGTCTTTTGCTTCTTTGCTAGCAGAATCAGGAGCAAATATAATGGATATTAAAAAGCACGAAGGGTGAAAGTTTACAACAGTAGCTGAGGGTTACTTCGATCAATCTATTCCTTATAAAAAGGCTATTGCTGAAAGAATAATCCCAACAGCTAGTTCCAGCGTTACAGCATCGTCCTCATCATTTCAAGAACTAAATGTTAATTCCCATGAAATTGTCAACTCAGCTAGCTCAAATATATTACAAGGCTCTTCAACATCGCAATGCATTAATATCAGCAGTTGTTCTAATTGTACTTTTCATAATAATGTTCATTAATAATAATAATGAGATTGAGTGTAAGAACAACTCAGTAGCACTTGTGCTAACTGAATTGAACTTCGCCTTTTGTTATGTCAGCAACTAGCTCTCTAATTTATTCAAATATTTGTATGTAACTATAGCTGGGTAACAATAAAGACGATTATTATTATTATTATATTATTATTATTTCAATGTAATTAATGTATATAATACACTTGTCACAGAATTTAATTGTATCTATATCTATTGTTCATAATAAAACTTCCTTGAAAATTGAATAATTATATTTTGTTTATTGCTATTTGGTTGAAAAAAATCGTGTTAAAAATACTTTTAACACTTGTGCTACCTTGTAAACATCATCTTTTAATATTCTTGACAACCTTCAAAAATGTCAATTTCAATGACAGTTGTACAAAACACTTTTCTCTGTTGAGTTAATAGAGTTGATTTTCTGAAATTGATCGCTTTCTTCCTTCCTTTGGAAGATTTCCACAATTTCTTTATAAAGATGGTGAAGTTGAAAGCCAAAACCTTCTTTTCCAAAAAATTGATCACCCCTGAAAATATATCCCTTCCAATTCAAACAATATTCCTATGGCTGGGATTTAAACCAATGAGTGAATGAATGTCATCACTTATTGTCATCGATAACATGAGTAAATTAAACTCATTCTTGGCATAGAGTCGTAGTTTTATGAATAAATTCAGTGTTTCATCTTAAAATGTTATCCAGAATAGTGGCAATAAGGCAAGTGTCTTATGCCAAAACATCAGATGTCCACCAAATTGGGGGTTTTTGTATAATTTATTTATTTCTAATGGATAAGTGATGAATCTGGTGACTGACTGTCCAGCACCTTATGCAGACCAGACAGGCATAAATTTCAACATAAGATACCGGGAGCAAGTATTATCGGATAAATGGAATCAATTATATAACAAATGTTTGAAGTAGAAACTAAATAGGAGAAAGTGTTTTTCGTATAATCCAGCGTTCATATAAAATTTGTTGTTTCGAGAAGGTTTTTTCTTCCAGTTTATGTTTGAAAGTTACTGCCTCGCGTGATCTACACATCTTTGTAGAGATGTTATTTTATTATCAATTGCTTCCTTCCTTTCTTCCTATATTTTTTTTGCATAAAGATGGAGAGGTAGAAAGTCAAAATCTTTCTCAAAAACCAATCTCTTCTGAAAATATACCCCTTCCAATTCAAACAATATTCCTATAGCTGGGAATTGATAAAATGAGTGAATGACTGTCACTACCATTACATAAGATCATCGATAGCATGAGTAGATTAAATTCATTCGTGAGTTCAGTGTTTCATCTCATAATGTTACCCAGATTGGTGCTGGAGAGGCAATAAGGCCGAAACATCAAATGTCCACCAGTGAGAATGAAAGTGTTCCATGTAAGTGAAATTTAACCATTCCCATTTACTATATCGTGTAGAAATCCTATGAATGATATCTGATTCAATTCCATAACGAATGATTGGAATACGAACTGAATATAGAAAAGTTCTTCTTTATAATTCAGTATTTATATAAAAGTATTCGATTTTCAATTGTGAAATATCATTGACTTTAGGTCGATGATGGTCACTATCTTGCACTGACGAGTGGCTAAGGAACCCGAAACCGGTCTACAAGTGTGCCCGTTCCAAAATTGAAGTTGTTTCAGTTGTATTGCCAATTGCATATGCAGGAAATTTTATGTGAAAATTCCTGCACTGACGCCTGTCGGATATAACCCAAAGCCATCCGTGGTATTAGCCAGTTGAGTAGTTGTTTTCTGATAGGCATCAGTCCATTCAACCTACTGTGTAGGTATATCCGAGATGAGCTTGAACATTTGAAGTTTATTTCTTTAGATTCAAAAGTATTTGTTTCGAGAGGATCTTTATTTTCGCGTAATTCAATGTTTATATGAAAGTAGCTGTTTCAGAAGGGCTTTTTCTTATATTTTATGTCTGAAAATTACTTCATTACATGGTCTACACATGTATGTATACAGTTACTTCTTTTTAAATTGATTGCTGCCTTCGTTTCTTTGGAAGATTCCCACTTTTTTTGTATCAAGATGGAGTAGTAGAAAGCCGAAACCTTTCTTTCCCAAAATTCATCTCTCTTAAAAATATACCCCTCTCAGTTCATAGATAATGTAGTAACTTTTACGTGGCGTAAGTAGTGTATTTTATTTTCTGGACGATGTTATGAATTGAAATTATTCAATATGATAAATGACGTCCATTAGCTTCCAATGATGTGACTAAAAAAAATATCGTACACCAAACCCCCAACGTTTCGGAAGTATATGGTATATCATTCGAAAAAAATGGCATTTTCTTCAAGTGTCATGTTCTCACGTGATCAATATTTTACTATTGAATGCCTTAAATATCTACGAAATGAATAATGAAAACCATTGCATTAAAACAATGGAACTGTAAGAAAATTAGATAGAACTTTCTTTTCCGTTGTGGAATTACTGTTTCTGAGTTGCTTACGCTTTTTTGAAACAATTGTTTTTCAAAAAATTCATTTCACCCTAAGTCATATCTTGAATGTAGAATATATACTATGAAAAGTACTCGTGAGGAATTTTTTCAATGTAAAAGTCATATTTTTCACAAATTTCTATTCGGGATCCATAATTTCAGTATTCAATATTCACTATTCTCAACTTGTGGGTAACTTGAATTTCCCTATGTAATCACTTGGAAAAAACGGTTGAATCGAAATATGCCTTAAAAGTTTTATTATGGAAATCAACCCGACATTTCAGGATTTATGAATTCTTCTGAACGATCTTGAAGTTATGCACACAAGGGTTTATCCGGAGCATGATCTTTGTGACCCTGCACATATTAAAATTTCATAAATATCAACTGGTTCGTCGAATCTCATGCTTGATATGTAAGGTCTTTGAAAAGCATAATATCGCCTTACCTATCGAAAGAAATTCCGCTGTAAACATAAATTTCATACTAAGGATATTTCCTACTTCAGTGAAGGCTCTTTTCACAACTTGTTTATTGAATGGGGGAAAAAGAATATGGATTCCTGTTCAATATTTTGGATTGAAATATTGAAAAACAATCTTTGCCCAAGAAAAATTATCTTCCTGTTGAACCATTTTTAATTTACTAAATTTTTTATTCAAAATACTTTCGCGGATTAAAATGCTGCCGGACCAAATATTGATTCATAATACAGAAGTTCACAAATCTCACACTTTATTGTGACATTTTCACTAAACAGTTGTTAAAAAACGCAACACGTGTTTCTCTGTCATTCGCAGTCATATCGATAAATACTATTTTTTTAAATTATTTTCTCACATACTGGGTGATTCAGCTGAAATTTGGCCACGCTCAGCTGCGTGGCCAGCCAAAGTTATATTTTTTTAAATAGAACACCCAGTATGTGAATTCGATTACATATTCCATTGCGGCATTGCCAAGTTATTCCAGGAAAACCTATTTTGCAGACAATTTTTTTTAATTCACCCCCGGCATGTCGATAGCAATCAGGTGGATTTTTTTAGGAATAGTTAGTAAACATCATTATGCTGATTTCTGGAATCTCAACTTTCAAAAACAATATATAGGGTGCTCGGTAAAACCCGTCAAGTTTCATTCATTTTCAAACAGACATAATTCAATATTCAACGAAAGTCATTTTTTGTGGAGGAAAAAAGAATCAGTTTTTTTATCGACCTTTTTTGGGTAATTGTTACCTTCCACAATCTGAAAAAATATAAAATTATAATGGAGAACTTTATACAAGTGTAGAAGGGCAAACTTTTTAGTTTACCCCGATAAGTTACTGCGTAAAAATCAAAGTATTTTTCACAAAGAAAAATCTTCTATTTATCGGTAACTTGTCGTATTTAACAATTTTGCCTATCAAAAAGATTATTAAGAAATGATACTTATCTTTTACGTTTCGAAGGCCAAAATCTGCCTCCGTCTTCAGAAATGGATAAAAAATTCGAATAAATTCGCAGTTATTCCTTTTTTGAAAGCTTATTTTTGAAATATGAAATTATGTCAATGTTGTTGATTGACAACTGAAACATTCGATGCAATACAAGGTACTCTCCGATATCAGTTTGTTGCCATTTCGCCACTATCCAAAGTTTTCTTCAAGATGGGTAGCCAAGTACGGTCTATTTCTAAGGAGCTATTCGAGATACAATTCTCTCCAGACATGAGAATATACGCTGATTCTTTTAGCTTACGTCTCTTAGAATGAGGCTCATTGGTTGGTAATCTTTCTTGTCCTATTCCATTCCACCCGATGTTCACCGTCTGATTTTAAAATGTGTTCTGATAATTTTGATCCTGTCAATTGTCTATTTTTTATATAATCTCGATTTTCATTCTCACGCACTTTCACTTTTTGTTAAAACTTATCAGAATGGTCCCAAAGTTTGGTGGAGATACGTTGACGATATTTTTGCTGTTTGGAATAGAAACAATGATGACCTGATTACTTTTTTGAGTTATATCAACGAGCGGGAGCCGACAATAAAATTCACAATATTGATTGAACAAGATGGTCGACTCCCTTTCCTTGATGTAATGTTGGAGAAGTCATCAGATCAATTTTATACAAATGTTTATCGGAAGAAAACACATACAAATAGATATCTCCACTATACATCAAATCATCATGCGAGTGTTAAAAAAGGTATAATAAATTGCCTTTACAAAAGAGCTAAAATGATATGCAATTCAACTGAAAATCTCAATAGAGAAATATCAATAATTAAATCTGTTTTGAAAGATAACGCTTATCCAGATTCTTTCATAAATTCAACGATAAATGCAATTGAAAATAAAGAGTCAATTAAAAACCAAACGAACATACAAACAGCTTCACAAATTCAACAACATCCAACTAAACAATTACCGACTCAACATCCACCGACACCTTTTACAACGAACGTTATACCTTACATTCCAAGACTATCTGAAAAAATAAGACGAATTGGAAATAGATATGATGTTAGAACTACTTTCAAAACAAAAATACACTGAGATCTATACTCACACATACAAAACCCAACAACACTGAAGAAAAAACAAAAAATTGTATTTATAAAATACATTGTTCTTGTGGTAAAAGTTACATTGGTGAAACCTCAAGACCATTGAAAGTGCGTGAGAATGAACATCGAGATTATATAAAAAATAGACAATTGACAGGATCAAAATCATCAGAACACATTTTAAAATCAGACGGTGAACATCGGGTGGAATGGAATAGGACAAGGAAGATTACCAATGAGCCTCGTTCTAAGAGACGTAAGCTAAAAGAATCAGCGTTTATTCTCATGTCTGGAGGGAATTGTATCTCGAATAGCTCCTTAGAAATAGACCGTACTTGGCTACCCATCTTGAAGAAAACTTTGGATAGTGGCGAAATGGCAACAAACTGATATCGGAGAGTACCTTGTATTACATCGAATGTTTCAGTTGTCAATCAACAACATTGACATAATTTCATATTTCAAAACTTCCTTTGACATCTGTCGAAGAAGTAAAGAAATAAGCTTTCAAAAAAGGAATAACTGCGAATTTATTCGAATTTTTTATCCATTTCTGAAGACGGAGGCAGATTTTGGCCTCCGAAACGTAAAAGATAAGTATCATTTCTTAATAATCTTTCTGATAGGCAAAATTGTTAAATACGACAAGTTACTGATAAATAGAAGATTTTTCTTAGTGAAAAATACTTTGATTTTTATGCAGTAACTTATCGGGGTAGACTAAAAAGTTTGCCCTTCTACACTTGTATAAAGTTCTCCATTATAATTTTATATTTTTTCAGATTGTGGAAGGTAACAATTACCCAAAAAAAGTCGATAAAAAAACATAATTCAACTTTTCCAAATGAAACACCCCGTATTTTTCCATTCGTATAAAATGTTTCAATATTTTTTGTCAGAGGTATACTATACGAAAAACTGATATTTTACAAATTATACCAGGTTTCAGAAATTGTTATAACCACAAAAAAATGTATTTTGTCTGTGACGGGAAAAAAGTTTGACATTTTATCTCTGATGACAGGTAACAAAATGTCACTTTTCATGAAATTATTTTTTTTCCCGGTCCCCGTGAAAAATGATTTTAGCTCTCGGCACAATCTCGAGCTGAAATCTAATACTTTTTTCCCTTGTGTAATAAATTACTGTTTCTTACGTTCACTTACTCAAATTTGTTTTTCGAATATGCAAACTATTCGCTAGTATATCAGCAGTTTTCATACCATCTAATGATAGTTATCAACGGTAAGAAATGCATAAAAAAACCTAAAGGATATTTATACTGCTTTATTCTCTAAAAACCCAGTTATCCATGACTGCCAACAAAAAATGAATCTCGGAATTTGTCATGACGCCATGTGTTGAAGTTTCTTTCGCGTGTAGATTGAATCAATTTCATTATTAATTATTATTGGAAGATATGGTGGAAATGGTGTATGATTTGGGGGAAAGTAACGGAAACTGCCTCCTTGCATCTAGGATTTACAAAGAGAAGTTCCCCGAAAGAAGACAACCAGATGGAAGGGCATTTCAGGCTCTAAAAACAAGATTTGAAATAACGACACTAACAGTGAAACTCCAGTAATGTTCATTACTGCACCAAAGGTTCCAAACAGTGCAACACAAGTACATATAAATATCAAGTGACGAATTATATAATTCAGGAAGACTTTCATAAGTTTCTATGAAATTACGAAGAATTTCTTCGCTTGTTGAATCATATATCTCCTCAGTCTGCTGTTTAGCAGAGACCTCGCTTAGCCGTACGTCGACCAAGTCGTTTTTGGTGTGTTCACTTTCATTTTCACTAGCCAAAGATCCGTCCATCTTCCTTCCACAATGTTCACTGAAGTACTGAACTAATTACTGATGAAATAATAATGCCCCTGCTAAAAATGATGCTTAAATATCAAAATATCTGGATACGCTTCATTACCTCTTCAATACTTGCGATCATTCCAGTTTCTTACCTTTACACGTTCATTATTACTGAACGTGTCATGGGCCTTAAATAATTTCACTTTCGTAACAATCAAACTATTTCATTTCTTTCACGGCTCACCTCCATTTATATAAACGCTCTTATTCGTCTAGGTTTATATTAAGTCTGACAGTATATTTCATTCAGAAACCGGAACATCCAAACCAGTATTAATTGCCAATTTGTTCCTTTCAAATTAGTCTAAAACCTCTAGGAAGACCAACACAATACGTACTCAAATTGTGTAAATCTCTGGAGATTTCCACAGCGCTAGTTATGCGCTTCGACATGCCCTTCGGGAGTTCTGAAGTGATTATCTATTTATATATTTGAATTAAAAGGTGAACATTTTATATCTTTGACTTCTGGCATAGAAGGTGGAAAACGTGACTTGTTTTAATTTGTTATATAGATGGATGAACAATTTAGAAAAATCGTAGAAAGATGTACGTTTGATGTCATAAGAAATACATCTTGCCGACAAACATTTTTCTGCTAAAAAAATTTAACACATACACAAACAGTATCTTTGTCAAAAGTGTAATCTTATACATGCGTAAAACTATGATTGAGTAATTTTCGTACAAATGTAGAAATCAAAAACACTACAAATAGAAAGAAAGAAAAGAATATATAAAATTAATTCAATGAGCATTTATGAAATAGAAATCTTTTCAATAATAATGTCACTCTTGGCATTACAGTAAACTGTGAACATGTCATTACTAATATCAGATATCTGAAAATGACATTATTAATACCAATGCCTCAATTTTTTGAAATGTATTCGTCAATATTCAATTTTAAATGTGAAACTCAGATTACTTGTAAGTATTGTCCATTTCTTTTAGTTTTTTTCTATTGTATTTCATTTTAGCGTCCTGACGAAGTCTCTATTCAGAGAAGAAAGCTTGGCAATTTGTGAAATACAGTAAGTTTGTTTTTTGAACGTGTTTGACTGAAAGTGAACCATATGGGAAACTTATTTATTGAGGGTTTTTCGACAAAAATTTATTCTTGATAAAAGTTTGTGCATCCTCTAAAACTGAACATGCACCAACAAAATACAGTAAAACACACGTAATATACGAGGAGCCTTCAAATATTTGATTTTGAGACAGGAGTAAAGTACTCTTATTTTGAAAAATCTCGGGAAATGTTATTTAGAAAAGTTGTTCAGCATTGAAAAATACATCTAGATTTGAAGTCATGGCCATGTTTTTTTAAACCATTTTTTTAGATTCAATATTCAATAATATCAAATAATAATAATAATAATACGCTCCGAAGGATATTGAATCCGTTGTGGGGAACGAGAAGTGCCGAATTTATTGGAACTATTCGTTCCCCACCCTCAGGCTCATACAAGCTAATAAGCCTGATGTGGTCCTTCTCGACCACCAGAGCAAAACGATATTTGTCGTGGAGTTTTCAGCTCCTGGCAAGACGAATATCGTCAGAAAAGAGGAGGAAAAACGGATAAGATATCGAGATTTTCTATTCGAACTCCGCAGACTCTATCCAGATCACTCTGTCAAGATGGTTGTTCTGATTATTGGTATCCTTGGTGGAATGATGTCCTCTCTACTCTCGAATCTTAGCCGCACAGATGCAGAAGGCTGTCATTCTTGGCTCACTGCGCTTGCTCAGGGCACATGATTCTCGGACCCTATGCTCACTCACCCCACGGCGTGGGGAGTGGTCATTGGTTGATAATGCTGGCGCGCCCTTCCGAATGTATCGGGGCTTCGGAGGATAGGGCCTGACCAGCGCACACTACGGTGAAAAAAAAAATAATAATAACAAAACACACATAATAAAAACAAAACATCAAAATAAAATAGGTATTTTGGAACAAACTCATTGATTTTCTGGAGATTTTCTTGTCCAAAGTAACTCTCCAAAAAAAAGATGTCGAGAGGTGAGACCGTAAATGAAAACCATTATAATATTAAGGCTCCAGAGCTCAAAAGAAAAATAAATACTAACATGGAAAATGTTCTCTATTCAATTTGTTTGTTTTTATAGCTTCCAATGGTTAAAAATTTTGTTCACAATATACAGGGTGTCCCTGGACTTCCTCTTTTCCTCTCGGGAATGTATAGATGGGGTCAAAATATCACCAGTACTTCATATAACTTTTTTTCCTAAAATCCTTCGTTACCAAGTAACGGGCCCTCGAAGTTACAAAATGAAAAATGTTTTTCTTTGATAACTTTTCAAGTGAATATTCAAAATCATCCAAATTTTGGTAATTGACTAAACAAATGAATTCCTTCGATGAGGTTTCATGCAGGAGTCAGTTGTTTTGCTACAAAGTCAGGAACGGACTACCCCCGATGGTCCACACCCCAAAACTTTGAAATGACAGATATTTTTCAATATTTTACAACAAATTAAGGTTACTTGGACAATTTTATGAATAAAAGTACTCGTGTGGAAAGTCGATCGGAGCAACGAGTCTTGATAAAAATGTAGTTTCACTCGACGACATCAAACCCGCTCGTCCACCATTATTTGAAATGAATAATTATCAAAGCAGAAATAATAATGATAACGTTAATTCAACAACATTTATCCTGAGATGTCTACCATTATTCGAAAATATTAGTTTTTAAGGAAAATGGAAATGATAGGTAAAATGTTCATAACGAATTTTTATAATGCAAACACGTTTAACTAACGAAACTCAAGAGCCTCAAGAGCAAACAGAAATGAAAAATCCGCTACAGAAACTGCTCGATATGACCACCTTCTCTCTCTATACATTTTCTTAGTCTGCGAAGACACCCTCTCTGTACTTGAAATAGCATTCCAGGGTCGTTTCGTATGGCTTCACAATGTAATGTTATTCTATTCAACAATGCATCTCTTGTGTGAATAGGTGTAGCGTAAACAAGGCTTTTTAGATGCCCCCACAGAAAGAAATCCAATGGATTTAAATCCGGAGACCGCGATGGCCATGAATATGGCCCACCTCTACCAATCCATCTATTGTGGAAAATATGGTTCAGATGGTCACGCACAATCAAACTAAAATGAGGAGGAGCGCCATCATGCATAAACCACATATCTCTTCGGGTTTGCAATGGAACATGTTCCAAAAGTCCATTCAAATCGTTCTGAATGAACTCCAAATAACGTTCTCCATTCAATCGGTCCTGTAGAACGAATGGTCCTATAAGATGGTTTCCTATGATACCAGCCCAAACATTCACGTTGAATTTCCGTTGGTGTTTGGTTTGCAATATCCCATGGGGATTTTCTTCGGCCCATATATGGAGATTATGAGAGTTGATAACTCCATCTCTACTGAAACCTGCTTCATCAGTGAATAAAACTCGATTAATAAAAGTCATATCCTCTCTTTGCCTATCCATGAACCAATTGGCATATTCCAGTCGTGCTGGAAAATCTTGAGGTGTCATGGCATGTACCTTCTGGATGTGAAATGGGTGGAGCAGTTGTTCCCTAATTATTCTATGAATAGTGGACTTGGATGTATGGAACTGTTCTGATAGATTTCTGATGCTCATTGAAGGATCATCAGCGACGGCTTCCAAATATTTTCCTCCAATACAACGGTACGTACAGTCCTAGGAGCGCCCTCACCACCTCGTTTTGGCAAAACTGTACCTACAATAATATCGAAATAAAACAACGTGCTCAAATTGATTATCAATTATTACATACCTGTCTCCCTCAAGCTGCGATCGACACGCTCGAATGTTTCTCTTGACGGTACCGTTCGATTGGGAAAATGCTCGGAATACAGACGACGAGCTTCTGCAGCATTACAAAATGCTCGTCCATAAAATACATGCATATCTGCATATTCATTGAATGTAAACTGTTCGGCCATATCAAAATAATTCAAAATATCCTATAGAATATTGACAATACAATGATAGTCATATGACAACGCACCACTCAACAAAACAAAATCGCATTCCAGTTTCTCATTTTTTATCAAAACTTTCTAAAAGGTTTTTTTGTCAACATCTGTGAAAGAAATGGAACATAATTATTCCCTGGATATTTTTCACCTGATCATGTGCAGCCGTTTTTGTAGTTCATTCGTTTGCTTTTTATTAGTATAGTAAATATTTTTCCGATGTGCGTTTTTTCAGCTAAATTTAGATTCGTGTTAAAGAATTTCTCCCATAAAATTATAATTATCAGTGAAACTCCTCAACAGTTTAGCTGTGAAGAAGAATTTGAAACATTCGAATGTTGAGTTTCATGAGATTCAGATAACTGATCAACACGAAACGTGATTATTCCACACGTATTATGTACATACAAAATATGGAATGAATTCGATATTTCACAGTAGAGTAGCTTGTTAGTTTAAAAACACCACGAATCTACAGAACTTGATATTTCTTTTGAAAAAATATCTGCTATCACAATTGTGACTTAAACTTCCATATAGGTACTGTACTTTTTGTTTACGACTTCATTTTAGCATACTTTGTATTATTCCTGTTATAAATGTTGTTGAATTAACGTTATCATTATTATTTCTGCTTTGATAATTATTCATTTCAAATAATGGTGGACGAGCGGGTTTGATGTCGTCGAGTAGAACTACATTTTTATCAAGACTCGTTGCTCCGATCGACTTTCCACACGAGTACTTTTATTCATAAAATTGTCCAAGTAACCTTATTTTGTTGAAAAATATTGAAAAATATCTGTCATTTCAAAGTTTTGGGGTGTGGACCATCGGGGGTAGTCCGTTCCTGACTTTGTAGCAAAACAACTGACTCCTGCATGAAAGCTCATCGACGGAATTCATTTGTTTAGTCAATTACCAAAATTTGGATGGTTTTGAATATTCACTTGGAAAGTTATCAAAAAAAAACATTTTTCATTTTGTAACTTCGAGGGCCCGTAACTTGGTTACGAAGACTTTTAGGAAAAAAAGTTATATGAAGTACTGGTGATATTTTGACCCCATCTATACATTCCCGAGAGGAAAAGAGGAAGTCCAGGGACACCCTGTATAATAATCTAGAGATGGTCCAAGGAGGAAATATCCTAATTCTAAGGGAGTAGCCAAATTCGACTAGTATTTACACAAACTTGTAATTTTCATCGCCTATTCATGAATGTGCATAACTTCTGAGTGAAGTTACTCCATAATGAACACGAATTTTGTGCGGTGCTAATTGGTGTAGATTGTTCTAGCGACAAAGGATCGAGACGCTGAGTAGTTGCTCACACGTGAAACGGTTGAGGTTCGCCATTACGGAATTATTGGCATTTCCTGTGGTGTGCTTTGTAATGAAAGCGCCGCTATAAAGTCAAAAAGAGGAAAGTTCTCAAATCTACCGTATGTTGCTTATACTTCTTCGTTTATATTTAGCTGTTCCTTTTCTATTAAATTTTGCAGCTCATTAATTATTATATCAGACAATTCTAGACTTCTCAATTTTGTGTCTGTTAACCGTTATTCGGAGTAAATTATGAAGATCTAGCTATCTTGAGATAATTTGAGAAATGAACATCCAATAGGGATTCAAAACAAGTACTTTTCCCAATCACCAGAAATGCGATACTCTTCTCGACGCGCGTTTCACCAAGCAGGAGATGATGTTTTGGCTCGTAGAGAAGAGGTATTGCATTTCTGGTGATTGAAAAAAGTGCCTGTTTTGGATTTATTTCATGCCAAAAATTTCAATTATACCTTTTATCCAATAGGAACAGTAAATGATTACGAAGAAAAGAGAAATGAAACTTTCTATGTTTTTTACCACTTTTATTTGTAACTAACATTACTGCAGTTTCGTCCTATACGGACATTTTCAAACTTATACAATAAACTAACAATGATTCATTACATTCGCCATTATATACCAGCCCTGTGGGTACTAATAGGAATTGAGGTATTTGACTTGATTGAGTACCTGAATTTACAGTTCAACAATGCGGATGTGCCAATTTAAAAACCGGCGAGTAAAGTAAATCGATTTGATCATTTAACAGGTTGCACCCGCAATGTTTATGCTTGTGAATTTCCAAGGATTCTAAAAATAATTGAGTTTGTAACCCTTCGTGGCATAGTGCAGAATTTCCGTATCGTTTAAGATTCAAAATCTTGTGGTTGTATGCCAAGGAAAAAAACTAGAGTTTATAGGCTTAAGTGTCCGGAGTGTAATAGTGTTTATGTGGGACAATGTGGTCGAAATTTCCAAAATTGGTATGCTGAACATGAAAGGTCCTTCAGACTAGGAAAAAATTATTCAACGTTTTCAAACCATTCCTTGGCATGCAACCACAAGTTTCCGAATTTAACCGATACGGAAATTCAGCACTATGCCAGGAAAGTTTGCAAACTCAATTATTTAGAATTCTTGGAAATTCACAAGCATAAACATTGCGGGTGCAACCTGTTGAATGATCAAATCGATTTAGTTTACTTGCCGGTTTTTAAATTGGCACATCCGCATTGTGAACTGTAAAGTCAGGTACTCAATCAAGTCAAGTACCTCTATTTCTATAAGTACCTACAGGTCTGGTATATAATGGCGAATGTAGTGAATCATCGTTAGTTTATTGTATAAGTTTGAAAATGTCCGTATAGGACGAAACTGCAGTAACGTTAGTTACAAATAAAAGTGGTAAAAAACATAGAAAGTTTCATTTCTCTTTTCTTCATTATGATTTCCTACCTTTCTCGATTTTAATTTTTGCCACAAAAAAACATTTTTTCTTCCTTTCACATGCTACAGCGATAATCTCCCAACATATGTTATAGGCAACTTGAATTCAACAGCGGCCTCACAAAGATCCCTTCAGCTTTCCACATTAAATATTTGGGAATTGTGATAGACAGTCACCTCAGATGGAACTGCCACGCAGACTGTGTTTCAAAAAAATTAAAGAGCATGGCCAACAGGTTTGAAGTCTACAGAGAAATATTTGACTTGAAATATATGTCAATCCTTCATGACACACTGATTCAGACACATATAACATACGGTATAAAGGTTTGGGGTGGTATCGCAGACACCTCCTTGAAACCACTAGTCTTATGTTCTGTAATGGATATGATGAACTCAAAACACAGAATACATTGAATAATAACTCAGTGATGGTTACATAAATCCAAGATTGAGACTTACCCCTTTCTCGTTTTTTGCTGTTGGATCCAAACTGCTTCAGGGACACTATTATAGCAAAGTAGGGAGGGATCAAAGAGTTTTAGGATAAGCAGTGTTGAAGAAAACTTATTTGAACAAAAGAACAATGCACACATTAGTCTATATTATACGATAGAATCACCAGCGCGTATCTTATTTCTCTTCCGATCCAGCCGTTCCGAATATTTCTAATTTCAAAACTAAAACTACTCAACTAATTAGATTTATTCTATCAAAACCGAGAGCGATGTTGCCGAAACTTAAATTAATTTTCCTTAAATATATGCATGCCAAAACTTACCCCTCACCCTGAAAAATTGATTTTTTTTCATACTTTTCGAAAAAACAAAGAACTTAAGAAGTCGAAAAATCCAATCAAACATCAGTATAAAATAAAAAAAATTGAATAAGAAGATAATTTTCATTTATTGGGTGGGCAAAGGACATATCTTTGCAACAGGACGTTTAAATGTTCCTTTGCTGGTTTTTAAAGTGACATTCCGCACCCTGCCATCCTTTCCTGGATGTATGTCTGAAACCACGGCTAAGGGCCAATGTAAGGGTGGAGCGTTATCCGTTTTCAGGATAACTACTGAACCCACAGTTATATTGGGAATATCTTTAGTCCATTTCGAACGCATTTGTAGAATCGTCAAATATTCCGTCCTCCAGCGTTTCCAAAAATCCTGTACCATTTTATCGATCAACTGAAATCGGTTGAGTCTATTAATAGGCACCGCTGTCACGTCCTCTGAAGGAAGACCCCGGAAAGGAACCAATGTGAGAAATTGTGCTGAAGTTAATGCTTCAGGGGCCATGGATAAACGACATAAAGGTCTGGAATTCAATAGTGCTTCAATTTGAGTCAGTACTGTTGAAAGCTCCTCAAACGTTAATACCTGATTACCGATTACCCGATAAATATGATTTTTTACCGCCTTGACGTTACTTTCCCACAAACCACCTTGATGCGGAGAAAAAGGTGTATTAAATTTCCATTCGACTCCGTTTATTCCTAAATCCGTTTCAAATGAATTAACGAAATCTTGAGAGTTGATATGTTCATTCAATTCTTTAAGAATTGATTTCGCCCCTACAAAGTTCCTCCCGCAATCGGAATAAATAACCCGTACTGGGCCTCTTCTAGCTATAAATCTTTTGAAAGCTTGTAAAAAATGATCGGTTGATAAAGAACTGACCAATTCCAAATGGATAGCTTTCACCCCCATACAAATAAATAAACTAACATAAGCTTTATGCACTGATGCCTTTCGTTTCCTACCCAATGTAATTTTAAGTGGCCCGAAGTAATCGACCCCTGTATGTAAGAATGCACGAGCTTCCCTAACTCTGGCAGCGGGTAAGTCCGCCATAAGGGGTTCTACATTCTTAGGCTTCAAACGAAAACAATGATTACATTTGTGTATTCTACTCCTAATTAAATTTCTTCCTCCTAAAATCCAATAGTTCTGCCGCAAAATAGCCTCTAATAAGTGAGCACCAGTATGAAGATTGATCTTATGATGAAAATCTACCAATTTTTCAGTCAGAATATCTTTAGCTGGAAGAATCAAAGGATGTTTCTGGCAAAAATTCAAATTTGAATTAGCTAATCTACCCCCCACCCTCAGCAATCCATCTTGCAAAAAAGGGTGTAATTTAATTAATCTTGATGAGCCAGATCTATTTGACTTCAACAACAGTATGGAGATCCTTTGATGAAATAATTTTCTTATTAGGACTACTTTTCAAAAATCTTAAAACCCATACTATTATTCGTAAAATTTTATGCCACGATGAATACCGTTCTAATTAATCTAGTAGAGGATGATGATCTTCTGAGTCCGTATTATTGTTCAGTACAATTATATCTTTCTTCCCGAAATTTTTAGCCTCCTGACGAAAACAAGGCCATTCATTTGGGGGTAATTTTATCCATGCGGGTCCATGTAACCACTGAGGATGTCTAACTAATTGTTCAGGAACTAAACCACGCGATAAACAATCGGCCGGGTTTTGAATGCCTTCGATGTGATACCACGAAACTTCGGATAAGAGTATTCACGCACACATGATGACGTGATAACAGAAATACTCTTACCTGGTTTTTTAATGAACTTTTTCCAGGGGGATATCGACAACTGCTACCAACAAACAGACGAATGATTCTCTGAGAAGTACCGAAATGCGACAGAATAACAACTTCCGCGTAAGCCTCGGCAGGAAGCGGAAAACTATATATGAGGCTGATATAAGGCGTTTTTGAGTGGAGAGCCAACCGCCAACACCAGCGGGGGCGTCTCCCACTGTCCCATCGGGGGACTGTGTGGAGGCGCTTTTCTCTTCCGTGCGGAATTCTTGAGAGCGCAAATGTATCGGGGTCTTTTCCTGCCACTCCCTCTACCCCATTCACTACCCATCCCAATCCTTACCACTGTCCCACTCCATTGGGGAAACCCTTGTGTACATTTTGTATATTTGTATATATATTTTTTATTCTATATATTTTATAAACACCACAAAAAAATACCTTAAAATTGTATGGAGAATAGTTAATGAAGAACATTTTGATTTTGATTTTTGGTATATTTTCCTGGATTCGAACGATACGATTCGCAACAAATACATCCCTAGATTGAGAAGATTTTAACCAGCTTAAAACAGTGGAAGAATCTGAAAAAGCTAAAGTTTTTGTGATCAAAATCCGTTCTTTATAGGTTTCTAAAACATATTTAACCAAATTAGAAAGCAACAGAGCAGCTAAAAGTTCCAACCGTGGAACGGTTAATCGTTTGGCCGAAGATACCTTTGACTTGGCACACACCAGCTGAACTTCCACATCATTATTCGATAGTACACTGCGTAAGTAGACGACAGCTCCATATGCATTCAAACTAGCATCCGCGAAAGCTAAAACCATTACAGGGTTTCGTTCTATTGCTCCTATATGCCTAGGTACTTTAAAATTTTCAAGTTCTCCCCATTCCGATCGTATATTTTCCCAAATTTCTAAAATATTCTCTGGAGGCATCTTATCCCATTCCAATTTCAATGTCCACAAATTTTTTATCAATATTTTCAAATACAAAATGAAAGGTGCCAACAACCCAATCGGATCATAATATTTAGCCACCGTCGACAACATTGTTCGTTTTGTACATTTCTGATCCGGTTTATGCACCTTGAAACTGAAAACGTCAGTTTCTGTATGCCATTGTATACCTAATACCTGTGTATCTGAGGAGAAAAATACATTTCCAGCTAACCGCTTTTCTATGGGAATGTCATTCAATATAGTGCCTTTGAATTTGTAGCCCATTTTGTTAAGTCAAAACAACCAGCTTGAAATAAATCAACTGATTCCTTGTATAATTGCGCAGCTTCCTTTTCCGAATTTATACTTGTGCAAAAATCATCCATATAAATATCTCTTGACACACATTTCGCCGCCAGTGGAAATTTTTCTCCTTCGTCTTCAATTAGTTGTTTGATAATGCGTAAAGCCAAAAAAGGTGACGATTTTATTCCAAAAGCTACAACTTTTATTTCGTAAGTGTCAATTGGACGATCTGGACTAAAACGCCACAATAACCTTTGATAACGCCAATGATTCTCAATAACATTGATCTGCCTATATAACTGCCGAACATCTGCTGTCAATGCTACCTTGAACAACCGAAAATTCAATAGTAAAGTAACTAAATCTGCCTGCAACTTGCCTCCCCGGTATAAGATATCATTTAAAGAAACATTATTATCCGTAGGAGCACTAGCGTCTAGCACTATCCGCCCCGGAGTGCTTGTACTACTTGGTTTAATCACTGGATGATGACCAATATAATACGATGACGCTTCATTAGGGTCAATATTTACTAATTTCATATGACCTTGGTCTATGAAATCCTGCATTACTTTATTGTATTCAATCCGTAACTTTGAATCCCTTTCAAGTCTTTTTTCCAAAGAAAGTAACCGAACTTGTGCATTATTCCGCGAATTTCCCAAACTTCCTTCCGGCGGAAATTTGAAAGGTAACGGCACTGTAAATCGTCCCGATGAGTCCCTACTAAAGGTACTGGTATATATATTTTCACATTCTATATCTTCGGGATTCATAGCAAAACCTTTAGGTATTTCCTCAAGGTCCCAAAACTTACGAACAAGTTGATCAATTGAATTTTCCTCCTGCACTGAGAAAAATACTGACTGATTTGGCCGTACTATTGGAAATTGTCCCATAACAACATAACCTAAAGTGGTTTTCATCGCTACAGGAGAACCCGATACCCTCGTAATCCGACCCTCTTCCAATATATTAGCAAACATTTCCACTCCCAAAATTCCATCGATTTCCGCAGGTTTATCGAAATTATTATCCGCTAATCCCACTTTTTGTAAAGTGGGAAATGCGCTAATGTCAACTTTAAATTTTGGCAATTTGTTAGTGATTTTATCAAGCACTAGAGCCCCAACTGTATATTTCTTTTGTGGATTATACCGTGAAACAACTGTAAAAATTGTACTTCCCTTAACTTTCTGAATAGAGCCTCCCAAACCGTAAACCGAAGAATAATTTTTTGAAATCTTCAAGCCTAACCTTTTACAACATCCGATTGTCAGTAAATTGGCTTCACTACCGGAATCTAAAATAAATCTAGCTGTAGCACCTGCAATTAAACTTGTTTCCACGAAAACAACCATAGACGCAAGCAAAGTTGTATAGTTGGAATCATCCTTTAAATAAACCGGATTAGGTTCTGAACATAAATGCACATTAACCGTTGATGTATCATTACTAACCGTTTCCCTCATCTCAATGTTTGACCCTGAGGCCGCATCCCCATTCGATCCACTAACTGAATTTGGTTTTCCCAAATGAAGTAAAATGTGATGTTTTTTGGAACACTCCACACACAACCGCTCGTTAGGACAATTTTTTACTGTGTGCTTGTTTGACAAACAATTGTAGCACCAGCCATTGTCCCTAACCGCTTCATATCTTTGTCCCGGTGACAAAGACTTGAATTTATCGCATCTACCCAAGTAATGACCTGTTTTCTGACAGAAAACGCATGTCATTCCTTCTTTTTTCCGTTGATTTACCACAAACGTTTTGATTGTCTTTATCGGCTTATTATTATTATTCGACACCGATGTTGTTTTATCCCGACGTAATATTTTTGCCTGATTTTGTATGAATTTTATTGAATCTTCATAAGTTGGAATTTTGGAGCTCTCTTGTTTCATTTCAAAAACCCTTACAGAATTATGATCTAACTTAGCTAAAGCCTGATACAACAACATGAAGTCTGCCAAATCTGATAAATTCAATTTTTTCAATGCCGAGACCGCTACGTCAAATCTTTCTAGAAATACATCCAAATTTCTTGCCGATTCACTTTGCAACGGCTTGAAATCAAAAATTTGTTGTAAATAACTGTCTGCTAACATCCGTTTATTTTCATACTTTTCGGTCAGAGCCTTGTACAAAATATTATAATTATCGCCGGTGATAGAAAATCCCGCACAAATTCCCGAGGCCGGTCCTCGTAAACTTCCCACTAAATAATGAATTTTGGGTAAATCTGTCAAAGATGCATTATCGTGAATCATACTCTTGAAGAGCGAATGAAATGTTTCCCACTGCCGTATTTCTCCCGAAAATTCAGGTAATTCAATTTTCGGAAACGGAGGTAATCTATTATCTACTATAATATTGCCGCTATTACTATTAGATTGCCTGAATTGATCAGGAGGTCTTTGAATTCCTTTTGCAGCCATATGAATGTGACAACACAATTGATTAATAGTTGAAAGAAGCTTATAATCTGGTACAAATTCATCATCTATTTCAAACTGCACTTCATTGATCTGATCTAATACCAAATTCAAAGCTTCTCTAGTAGTATCTAGAGTCAAATATGATATTTTAAAAGCTTCAACTTCTTGGGCCGTTCCCAATGATTTTGATAGATTGTATAGTTTCTGCAAAATAGAGAAGAGAGACTCTTTTTTTGCCGTTAACATTTTAAATTTCCTATCTGCTACCGTACCCATTTTGACTTTAATAATTTCCAATGGAAACTTGATGTCCGATTGCAAATTTCACCTTCCGAAATTCAGATCATACCAAACCGTTCAATATTTTTACTTGACCGTAATTCAAATATACCCGATATACTGAACAATATGACAACACCGCTAAAGGCCTGACTACTGCCGTTTTTTATACTGCTAACCGATTCCAGAAAAGATAAAACAATCCAAGTTTTTATAACCACCAATCCGACTCGAATAGGACCAAATGTTATGTTCTGTAATGGATATGATAAACTCAAAACACAGAATACATTAAATAATAACTCAGTGATGGTTAAATAAACCCAGGATTGAGACTTACCCCTTTCTCGGTTTTTGCTGTTGGATCCAAACTGCTTCAGGGACACTATTATGGCAAAGTAGGAAGGGATCAAGGAGTTTTAGGATAAGCAGTGTTGAAGAAAACCTATTTGAACAAAAGAACAATGCACACATTAGTCTTAGTCCAATAAAATGAGGATTTAAATTACCATGCAAAAGGCAAGCCTGCATTTTTCAATATAAGTTTATTTTAGCATATATTCAAAGGATTTATTGTTAAAAAATGTTGAATTTCATTTAGGGGATAGAAAATGAATAAAAACTACCCCAAAAATCCCTTTTTTAAATATATCTCGAAAGCATGAAAATATATGAAAAAAAGGTCGAAACAAAAAATGTAGGCAATACAATTTTCTATAAAATCGTTTCTGATCACTTTTGACGTATTTGCAATAGAAACCGAGATATTTGCAATAATCAATTTATACTTATAGTTCAGACGGGCTGCAGTAGAGCGGCTATATCTCTCCAGCACTACGAAATAGATTAAATGTTGTCGGTGTTTCCCAGGTGCACATATGAATGAATGCGACTTATATTTATTTTCATTCCCGAAGTGTTTGCATCCATTTCATTACAGTGTTTTTTTTTGCATTTCATTAAAGAACCTGTGAAAAGTGAAAATGGAACGTGAATTGTGCTCAATTTGTGAATTGCCTCTTGAAAGTGATTGTGACACAATTGCAACTGTGAAAAAAAGGTTTAAAGACATTAATAGACAAAAGTAAAGTGAAAAATTACCTGAAATATAAAGTGTGGAAAGGCAAGGAGTCATGTCGATTTCATGATGGTTTGTATCTACTGTATATTATTTTATGTTTTACTCTAGATAACAGAACCTAACAGTAAAATGTTTTTATTGCAAGAAATGATTCATAAGAATATAATGAATTATTCATCTTATTCATTGTTATGTAAAAAAATTGAATAATTTATTATACACATGTGTCTCAAAAATATTATCGAAAATAAATTTGTATTCTTCAATCTGTGAAATATATACAGTGTGTAAAAGCCAAATGGAATAAATTCATTATTACGGTTACAGTACATATTAAAAAAATCCCGGAAGACGTCAAATGTAAATTATAATTTGACATTCTTCTACTTAAAATTGTCACCCCTACCTTCAGCCCCCTTCGAATGACAGGTACAACCCCCAATTTTTTGATGTTATCGCTTTAAAATACACTCAAAAACTAAATGTAATGCAAAACGTAATTGTATGTAGAATATGAAAAAGAATTATGGATGTTAACGAAGTTAACCGCAAACCTCTTGGAAACATCCTAATCTCAAATAAAACTGTCTTCTAACATTATTCAACATATCAGGCATGACCGACCTAATCGCAAGCGTTATTCGTTCTATTGGGTCACTAAAATCTGAAGGTATAGTTTCGTACACATTGCCCTTCACATATCCCCATAAAAAAAATCTAATGATGAAAGATCAGGTGATCAAGCTGGCCATTCAATCGATCCTCGCCTCCATGCTCCATCCTGCTAAAACCATATCGTATTCACTGAAACTAGAGGGTTTCCTGGATCAGGATATGAATTGGCTAAACTTGGAATGACATTATTTTGAGTTTCAAATGATTATCGCCCTTCAAGTTGCCCTCAATGAAAAAGGGATCAATGATATGGTTTCCTACAATCCCTGCCCAAACATTGACCTTTTGAGGGTATTGCGTGTGTTCTTTTCTCATCTAGTGATGATTTTCCATTGATCAGTAGCGGCAATTTTGCCGATTAGCATGATCATTAAGAGAAAAGTACACTCATCAGACAACATAACGTCTTAACTAGAGACGATGAAGAGCTTTCTAAAAAAGCTTTTGAATACGAATTAGCGCCATTTTCACTATCATTATTCGATTCTGCAGGCTTCATGAGGAAGACCCAAAAGTCAGATTTGTTTACTGTTTTCAAAACCAGTCTTGAAAGTGATAAATTGTTATTATCTTTTTCATTCGTCGTTGATGGGGGGTTTTTTACTCCACCGAGTCACCTGGCCTCATGGTAAAACATACTTGGAATTATTTCAATCTCATCGTCAATACATTGTTAGTCATTTTACTGGTAATGCAGTGGTTGTATGGATACAGCAGTGATCAATTTGGTGTCAAGTCTTACGAAAGATATCGAAAACAAGTGGAAAGTGTTGCTGCAGATGTAGATTTTGACAAAAATATGCTTGTTACATTATTTACAGAAACGAAATTTTTATATTTGTAAGAAACACAATTTTGTTCTGAATTTGAGTGAATATCTACGCTCGACTGGAATTGAAGTAAGGAAAGCTGATGAGGATGATGATTCACTTATTGCCAATACCGCGATATACTTGAAGAATAACCATGGAAATTCAGTTGCAGTTGTTGGCAACGACGTCGATTTATTGGTTTTATTAATTGGTCTCACAACAACAGACGATAACATTTTTTTAATAAACTATTTAGTTCGAAAAAATCTACCAACAAATTATACTCCACTTCTGACAATAGTAATTTCAAACAATTCATATTATTTGCACACGCTTTCGCAGATTGTGACACAACTAGCGCCCTATTTGGGAAAGGTAAGAAAAAATTATCTATACATATAATATGTCAGAAAATCAACAAAAGCAGAAGTGGCTGATTATTAATGATAATTTGAAAAACGCTGATTCTCATGAGGATTCTGAAGAAGAATGGATCCTTGATTATAACGATTTTAAGTACTAAACATTCTTCTTCACCTGAAAAATATTAAAAAGTAAAATTGAGGCATTTGGTTAAGAATTATTGAAATTTTTGACTTTCTGCTACTCCATTTTGATACAAAAAAATGTGGGAATCTTCCAAAACAAAGAACGAAGGAATAAATCAATTTCAAAAAAATAACTCTATACAAAAACGAGTAGATCCAAAAAATATAATTACTTGTAATTTAATTATTGACATTTTTCGTTCTTTTTGTGTAAAAAAAAATTTCCGTATTGTTTTACACAAAAATCATGTGTTTGAAGGTTATTGACAATGGCTGAATACGTTGTTGGACAACATGTATGCGGCTTCCTTGAATTTTCTCCTAAACCAATGTTCCTCTCTGTGTATGATCTCAGCTTGGGACCACTCGATGTTGTGTTGATGGGTCCAAACATGGTCTGCTATCCCTGATTTGCTGGTTTCCCCTCGCTGTGTGTGTTTCTTGTGCTTAGCAATGCGAACATTCAATGGCCTCTTAGTTTCACCAATATAGGATTTTCCGCACTCACAGGGTATTCGGTAAATGCAATTCTTGGAATTGCAGTCCGCGTTTGGTGGCCTGGTTTTCGTGAGGCTGCTACGGATAGTGTTACCGGATCTGAAGCAGATTCTGATGTTGTACTTGGAACCAATTCTTCTAATCCTCTCCGATAATCCTCTGATGTAGTAAGTGCAAGCACTGGTTGTGACGGCTTCTCTTCCTTGCGAGGCTCCTGCTGTCTTTTAGCCAAAGTCTTTTCTACCATCGCTTTGGAGTAGCCATTCCGTTGAAGATCATTTTTGATGATGTCTAGTTCCTTCTCGAGACCTTCCTTCGTATTACAGAGCCCGAAAGCACGGTCTAATAGAGTCTTGATGATTCCTCTTTAAGTCGATTGATGGTGGTTGGATTCGTGGTTCAGATACTAACCCGTGTGAGTGGGTTTTCGGTATACAGATGTTTCCCACTTAGTGTCGGTCCTCTTCACCAAAACATCTGAGAATGGCAATTCGTTGTGGATTTCCTTCTCCATTGTGAAATTGATGGAAGGTCTCACGCTGTTGATGTGTTTCAGGAAGGCGTCTAGTTCAGTATTCCCATGGTTCCAAATTATGAAGGTGTCGCCCACATATCTCAACCAGACTCGAGGTTTCTTGTGGGCTTCTTCAAATGCCAGAGTTTCAAACCACTCAATATATATGTTGGCTATGACTGGTGAAAGTGGCGATCCCATTGGCAGCCCCTCATCTTGTGTAAAGAATTCGTCTTTCAGTTGGAAATAACAGTTTCGTGCACAGCATCCTAGTAATTCCATAATTACTTCTATAGGTAGATTCGTTCTCTCTTTCAGGTTCCCGTCTTCGGATAGCTTTCTCTGTATGATTTGGAGTGCTACTTCGACCGGAACGTTGGTGTAAAGACTTTCCACGTCGAAACTAATTAGTTGATCCTCCTGTGTGACTTAAATTGACTCTAGTAGTTCGACAAAATGCCTTGAATTCTTTACAAAAGAGGATGTTTTTCCTTGTAATAGTTTTATCATGGGAAGTAAAAATCTAGACAAGTTTTGAGTAGCCGAATCTCTGGAGCTGATGATCGGTCTAGACTAGAGTCAATAGTAGCAAACAAAATTGTGAATCAACAAATGCGTTTTTAAGCAATAATTTTTTTTGAGAAATGATTTTGTTTTTAAAAATCATAATATTCATTATTGATAAAAATCCCCTCTGAAAAATTTCAAATATCTCAAACAATACAATTGTTTATACCAATTTTGCAAACAAATAGAGCTAAAAGTGGCGTAAAAATCATTTTTATGTAACTCTCAATAATAAGAATATAAACAAATTCGAATATAAAGAAAACTTTTTCATTGCTTCAATTGAATTTTGCACTTTTTACTGTCTTTAATTATTAATAACATAATTATTAATAACATAAATAATTTAAAAATTATCGAGGTTTTTATGTAAATTCAAAACTTTTTAAAATCAGTTAATTAACCAAAGTATATCTAATAAAATAATCACCAGAAAAAATTTTTCCATGGATTTTCGTTCTTTCAAGTGTCTTTGAGGTATGTGAAGTTGTTTTTCTCAATGATGATATTCAATGAATTGAAATAATTTTTATTGTTCAAAGGTCCATATCGGTCAGCGCGTACGGGACGCGCATTGCCCACTTTTAGATCTATTTTCGCTTCTTAATTGAAATTATAAATGTTGGTGATAGAGTTTGGGGAGGTTGTTTTTTCAGTAATTTTTTTCCACTTCAAAGGTCTTTTTTCTAATTTCGGATATCTTTAATATTTTCAGAGATATTTGCAAAAAACCAAACTCCGCTTTTTTTACTAAATTTTTACTTTAGCAATTTTTTGAGCCTCTCTGGAAATTTTTCATAAAGTTACTAGGGGTCATTCTGAATCGAATGAGCATTTGATCATAATTTTCGGTGCCCTTGGACAGAAGTTCCAAAAAAAGATCTTGTAACCCAAACCCACCAAAAAGCTGGACTGCCCCGCGAAAATCGGGAAGTGTGGTCACTCTCCCAAACACCCAACTACAATGATTCATTTCACAATCTATAACATCGATCTATTTCGTTACGCTTGCTCGGTGAATGTCTCATAATACCTGTTGCCAGACAGAATTAGCCGCTCTACTGCAGCCCGTCTGAACTATAAGTATTAATTGATTATTGCAAATATCTCGGTTTCTATTGCAAATACGTCAAAAGTGATCAGAAACGATTTTATAGAAAATTTTATTGCCTACATTTTCTGTTTCGACCTTTTTTTCATATATTTTTATGCTTTCGAGATATATTCAAAAAAGGGATTTTTGGGGTAGTTTTTATTCATTTTCTATCCCCTAAATGAAATTCAACATTTTTTAACTATTAATCCGTTGAATGTATGCTAAAATCAACTTATATTGAAAAATGCAGGCTTGCCTTTTGCATGGTAATTTAAATCCTCATTTTATTGGACTATCTATACTATACGATAGAATCACCAGCGCGTATCTTATTTCTCTTCCGATCCAGCCGTTCCGAATATTTCTAATTTCAAAACTGAAACTACTCAACTAAGTAGATTTATTCTATCAAAACCGAGAGCGGTGTTGCCGAAACTTGAATTAATTTTCCTTAAATATATACATGCCAAAACAACTAGAGACATCACAAAAATGGATCTTAAAGATCATACTCCGTAAAAACTATACACACCCAACGGAAAAATTATTCACAGAAGCAAAAGCTCTGGATGCCCGTCAACGTTAATAACAATCACTAGTTCTCCACCACCATGAAAACAAGCACAAACACGAGCCTATACAGCACCAAACATGAAACACGCTTCAAAGCCAAAACAACAACAATTCCAAGAGTTAATTCACGAAAATGTCAAAGTTCGTTTACTTACCTCTGTCCAGTCTTATATGCTGATATGCCAGACGATTTCCACAGAATACGTTCATTCGGCTTGCTAAAAAAACCAATACCTATCCAAGGGAAAATATACACCGATCAATTGATAGGAAAAACTTTATATGCAAACTTGTGAAAAAAGTCAGTACTTTTTTCACGGTGTACTCTTATAACACAAGTTATTCCAATATTTCGATAAAGTTAATTATCATTATCAAGGAAAAGCTACAAAAAAATGTGATGCAATAATATACATTTTTTTGTAGCTTTTCCTTGATAATGATAATTAACTTTATCGAAAAATTGGAATAACTTGTGTTATAAGAGTACACTTCAGTTCTGCCACCCACAGATCACCCAAACTCATTTTCAATGTAACCCCCACTACAGGTCTTGCAAGACATAATAATGCTCTGTACAAAGGCGTATCTTTACTTGTCCTCCAATACTTTTGGCGTTTGGCATTGTGTTGCTTCCAAAAAAATCATCGCTCAACAAAAAACCAGTCATCAAGAATCAGGCAAGGGAAATAATTCTTAAAGCGTTCAATTATTTTCAAAGTGTAAAATGTGTGTCGGATTCTTTATTAAATGTGAAAAATAAAACATTTCACGCTACGGGTATCAACACAGATTTTTATTTTGTATTAGGTATTCCATTGAAACAGTAGTGAAAGAAGGGGAGCAATTAATTTCTGCAGATAACAGAGAAGTAAAATTTTCCACCCCAAGAAAGAAGCGGCCTAGAAGAGCACCAGTAACTGATATTTCCGAGTATGAGTAATTCAATATTAGACGGATTATGTACGACTTTCATAAAACGGAAGGGTGTCGTATTACGGTCAAAAAGTTTCAACACAAAATCAATGACGTTTTGGGAACAGTAGCTTCCAAAACATCTCTTAATAGCATTTTTAAGAAATTAGGTCTCATATGGGGAAGGACTGAAAATGAGAAGAAAGTCAATGAAAAAATGGACATTAGAGCATTGAGGATCAAGTATTTATAAAAAAAAAAATATTTTTGTAGACAATAGCGACCAATTGTGTTTCTTGATGAAATATACCTTCATAGTGGGCATACATTTCCCAAGAACTGGATGGATGAATCAACTAAAAAGTTATTTAAAAATATTGCGTTGGGACCAAGACTCGTTATTGTCCATGAAGGATTCGACATGGGCTTTATACCTAATTGTTGGCTCATATTTAAATTATGGTAAATGGTTGCAAAAAAAAATCATTTCAAATTTACCTGTGAAATCGGTAGTCGTGACCGATAATGCTCCATACCATACTGTTCAAATTAATCCAGCCCCCAACACAAAGTCTAGTAAGGCTGAGATGGTGAGTGGCTGCTCGAAAAATGCATTATGTTCACTCATAACATGCTCAAACCCGAATTATACGAGTTGATCAATGTAAATAAAAAGCATCGAACTTATTAGGGCTACTGTCAAAAACAACGTGTCTCAAAAGAATGTACCATTCAAGTTGGAAGATGTGAGGAAACTGGTGGAGCACGAGTTTGATCAAATCACTTCCGAGAAATGGCAAAAACGTTGCTGACATTTAATAGATACGGATCGGAAATATTGGGAAAATTAAACATTCACAGACGTTCAAACAGAGGTAAATCCAGTGATTGATCATAAATTTAAATGAAGATAACAGCACAAACAGCAGGTAAGATGAAGAAAATTGGTATTCAGATAGTGACTCATTAAAGTTCATTTTTGGATAAGTGTATCATTATATAACATTTAAATGAACTGTACTACTACCTATAATACTAGGTTAGGTTAGGTCCAGAGTGAGTGGGTCTATTAGACCCCCCACCGCAACGCGCAAGGGTTTATTGTGACTCACACCTATTCACAATCGACCAAATAAACCCAGCTTCTTAACGAAGCCGATTAGTTTGTATAGTGAGTGGTCTTTCAGGTCAGATGGTAAGAGTACGGCTCTGCCGAACTCTAAGAACCTGATTCGGTCCCCAGCGGGGCAGGCACAAAGTATTTGCTCTGATGTTTCATCATTTTCCAAACAGAAACGACACACACTGTCTTCTGACAGTCCGAGTCTCTGCATACGATGATTCAAATGACAGTGATCTGCAAGAAGACCTGTTAGACATCGTAGTTCATCCCTACTGTAATCCAACAACTGTTTGGAATCAAGCTTCGAAGGGTGAATAAACGCCTTGGAGTGAGCCAATCCTGGAAGATTCTGCCAGAAGTCCATAAATCTTCTTGCCATCCAGGTGTTCAATGTTTGTTTGGCAAAGCTCAAAGCGATGCCAATGACAGGTTCTGGTCCGATGAAGCAGCTTGCAGGGCAGCATGGTCAGGAATCCAGACCAGAGAAAATTTGTTAAGTCTTCCTATCGAGGAGAGTCGTTAAATTTCCGCTTGAAATACACTCGCATAGGTTCCTATGCAGGTTGACATCTCTGTCCTGGGTCTTCGACTGAAAACAGCTGCACCAAAACCGGAAGGTGTTTATGATGTATCTGTGAACCAACAACTACCTATAATACTAAGTAAAATATAAAAAGAAATTACAAAAAAGTCATCTACCTGCGTGTTCACTCGCCATCAGCCGTGGCGCGTACTGTTGGCGTATTTTGTTAATCCAAATACTGGTTTTCTTGTACGAAAGTGATATCAAATCTATTGTTCTTGGACCCACTAGTAAATACTGATTCATTTTATTTTATTCAAAGGCATTCGGCATACATTCAAATAAATGGTCATTTTAATCATCTGCTAATCCAAATTACTCTTGAAAATATGTCTAGCTCTGATAATTCCTGTCATTGAAATACGTTACCATTTACAGACAAATAAAAGTTTTCTGATTAACAGGTTGATGAAAAATCTGTATTTTACTCAACACAATCAGCACAACATGGTTTTTGTCATAAGAATGAATTAGGGGATTAATTCATTACTATATTATTCGTTGAGACCTGACAGGCATTTTTTGAATATTACTGGAGTTTAATCTCAACACCAAACCCTTATATTTAACACTTCGACACGTGTTCCAATCACCGAGTGATCATATTCAAGAGGAAAATTAAACTCACTCAGTTTAATCTGGTCACCTGTCGAGGTGTGAGAAATAATGGTTTGGTGTTGGATAACCAGTAATATTCATTACTACACCAAAGGTTCCATACAATGTATTGCAAGTTTTCCAGTCATCTTTGATTTACCTTGATACGTTTAGTACTACAGGTTCCATTCAACCACGGTCTACTAGCTAGGATTGTATTATCTTCAATCATGGATCCAGCTGTGGAAGCCTATATTTTCATAACAAATTTGATATTCAGGCTAGAACATTTGGTGATTACTATGGCGAGTCTGGTGTGGGATTGGGAATGCATTGTTTTTGAGTTTTGATTCCAATTGCAATGAAAACTGCAGTGAAAGACAGACCGAATCTCATTTGGCGGCATATGTCAAAGCTTGGCTTTACAACGGAGGAGTTTTCTGTTGATACTATACCTTTACATTTTTATATTCACTTCAATACTACGAGATTTTTAGAGTGATTATCATATGGGTTTATTTCCTTTGTTGTAGTAGAAATTTGTTATGAATAATGATATGGAATAATATTCAAATTATAACTACTCAAAAGTAGGAAAAACCCGAAACAATTTTGATTAAGGTTGATAATTGTTCAAACTCATGAAATATTAAATTAACAGTCTAAAGCAATTTTCGGAATCTTGTGAAAAACTGCTCATCTCTTTCACCTTCATCGTATTCCTATTTTCTCCTCACACGATATTCTGAAATATCCATCAGACTCTAAAACGAATTACGTTATTCGAACAAGTTTACATTGATCGAATTTCAGCCACAGTTAACACAATACATCTCCTTGTCGAACAATCTTTAATTGGAGTGCTTTTCGAGCTCTTCGAATTGGGTTTCAATCTCTATATCCATCGAATCAAACTACCTCTTTTTATATAATTACTTTACTTGAATCTGGAAGAGTGAATGTAGTTGCCCTTTTGTTTTTTTTTTCAGCCAATAAGGCATTTGCATTTCATGTTTTCAACTCTAGTTCAACTCTATTTGAGGATCCATTTATATAGTTCAAATAAAAAATACCTTGCATTTAACGTTGCTGAACCTTAAGCCCCTCAACCAAACCTTGCTTTAAAGAGCAAACAGTAGCACGTCATGATGTCGCTTACCAGCTCAAATTGAAGGCATGAAGACGAAAACGCTGTTTGAAAATGACTCTTCAGAATATCACTTCTGATGCCTTGATAAATGTTTTTGCCGTAAAAAATTTTTTAAACGGTAAAAAACTTGCGCGGTTCACCTACATAGTGTCTGCTCTGGAGTCAAAAATATCAATGTCGTTGTAGGGGTGAAGTCGACTTGACTCAAAATCAAGTTTACGAAAAAGCGAATCAACCCTTTATATGCAGAACTATCATTCTCTGGACTCGAAAAGTAAATTCAAACTATTGTTCAAATTGTACATTGACCAAAGGATCATTCATCCAAGCCGCCATAATTCACCAGAAAGGCTATGTTCCAAAAATAGTTTCGAAGCAACAGGATTCTGCGTTTTTTCGAAATCGCAAGAATAGCTATTTATGATATGAGTGTTGAAAGAAAGGTTTTATTTTGTGAGTGAAAAAGTTTGCGAAACGAGCGTAGCCAGTTGAGCGATTTCATTGAATACACATAAAAATTTGAAGGGTATTCGAATTGAAATATTTAGATGTAAATTGAAAAACTCCTCAGATGGGATGAACGTTTAAAAAACACTGTCGATACCCTCAGGTATTTAGATTCAAATATTTTTCCCCTGATATATTGGAAACGGGTCATCTGCGAATCTTGTACTTTTCTCTTATTGAATCAAGAATTCAAAATAGTTAGGCAGGAGAAGTGCATTTGACAGAAAACATTTTTGAAAGTATTATTATTCAACTCAAAACTTCAATCTAATGAAGAAAAGAGAAATGAAACTTTTTATGTTTTTTACCACTTTCATTTGTAACTAACGTTACTGCAGTTTTGTCCTATACGAACATTTTCAAACTTATACAATTTATGATATTTATGTATAAGTTTGAAAATGTTCGTATAGGACGAAACTGCAGTAACGTTAGTTTCAAATAAAAGTGGTTAAAAACATAGAAAGTTCAATTTCTCTTTTCTTCATTATGATTTCCTACCCGTAGTTATGGCTACATCCATCAATTTATCAAAACTTTGAAACTTAAATATTCGATAACTATTGTTTTTTTAATGTGAGAGACTAGGCGCAATTGTTCATTATTTTTTATACACATATCAGTGGTTTTTATTATCATTATTATTCTTGTTATTTCTTAAATCTAAGTTTGCGCTGGTCAGGCCTTTTTCCCCGCAGCCCCGATACATTGAGGAGGACGTTCGTTATCAATCAACGACCAATTCTCGTGGGTTAAGAGAGCATCGGGTCCGAAAAGAATGTGCACTGGGCATTTGTCCGGCTAAGATTTTTGCTTTAGCCAGTATGATTCTGAGAATTGAAAGTAGAAAGGGCATCATTCCACCAAGGACTCCAATAATCAGAAAAATTATCTCGGCAAAGAGGTCTAGATAAAGTCTGCGAAGTTAGAAGAGGAAATCTTGGTATGTTATCCGTTTTTTCTCTTTTTTTCGGGGGATATTTGTCTCGCTAGGAGCTGAAAACTCCACGAAAAATATCGTCTTGCTCTGGTAGTCGAGAAGGACTACATCCGGCTTTTATGAGCCTTCATTAGCTTGTGAGGGTGAGGAACCAATAGTTCCTCACCCTCATAACAACGGATTCGATATCCCCCGCAGCGTAGGGCAACACCGGTGTTTCGTCAATACCGTAAAAGCGCCGTAGGTGGTAATAAAGCACTTTTAGGGCCGCGTTATGTCGATGGATATATGCTGAGACAGCATAAGCTGCCAAGAACCTCTGTACCCATCACGCCACTACAGTAGACCAAGGTATTGAAGACATCATCCTAGCAGACCATGGTGAACCCCTCAGTTTCTGACTTCAGCCCACTCGACATGAGGAAAGCGAAAGTCAGGCGCTTTGATAAGCCAAGGTCTTCAATGTTGGTGATAGAGTTGTGATCACCTCATTCAGTGTCAAAAACTAGTTCACTAACTGAAATGCTCCAATTTCTGCTCTCTCGTGGTGGCGAACCATACAAAGAAGGGAACCTGAACTCCTGCGTCTTTACAGGCTCCTTCCTGTTGATGGGGAAAGTACAACAGTGAAACGGACAATTTGGGATGCACACTTCTATGGAAGTGCATCATTTTTCTCCATTTCAAACGAGTAAAGATTAGAACGGCAAGCACATTTGTTGCAGCAACTTTGTTCTTTCCTGGCAGTTTCGATGAACAGATCTGTCTGACTTTGTGCTGGCATTGATACTTATTATAATCATTATTTTTCCCAAGAGGTAAGCTGATCGGGCCCTGTCTCCGAAACGCCTTCACTAAAGAGTCGGGAGGGTGTGCCACCATTATCAACCTTACCGTGGGGTAAGTAATCATTGGGTCCGAAAATCATGTACTCTAAGCAAACGCAATGAGCCAAGCATGACAGCCTTCTCCATTTGTCAAGCCAAAAGAGCTCACATGATCTTGGACTTGAGAGTACAGATGGCATCATTCCCCCAGGGACTCCAATAATCAGAACAACCATCTTGCAGAGTTCAAAGAGAAAACCTTGATATTACATCTGTTTTCCGTCCTCTCTTTGGATAATTCTTGTCTTGCCGGAAGCTGAAAACTCCACTACGAAAATCGTCCTTCTCTGATGGTCAGGAATTTTTATTTTCCATTTTTTGTTCTCTTAAGGTATAGCACAAACTCTTTTACTTTGTTTATTGAATTCATGTACTTATACTACCCAAAGGTGCATAGAAATCCAGGTGTTTAAACCAATTCGCTTTTGTCGCGCGTATTTTGTTGAATTCTTCAATTTATGAAACATAGAATAAGAAGGATCATTCAACTAATATTAATTTATTTCACAATTTGAACGACTTTAAAAATGTGCCAATTTGACATTGTTGAGCTACATTGTTGCTACATTGTTGCCTACTACAAGTCATTCGACTTGTAGTAGGCAACTCTGTGAATGAAATGCCGGAATTTATTGGGTTTTTTAATTATATCATTATCAGAAGTGTCATAGGTCGAGAGTTTTTGACAAAATGTTTTACATGGGTAAGGTGTCCAAGTGATAATACCAGAAATATATTGTACATCTTGAGTAACCCGATACCACCCATGTCTGTATACAAATTAGCTATTTTTTATGAATTTTATGACCAATAAACATTGTTTTCATTCTATTTGAAGCATCTTCATGAAAATTGCAAATGCAAAAGTTATGAAATTATCTAAAGGAACAATTCCTTCAGGCCAGTCTCAACTCCCTACACTGTAGGTTAATGGACTGACACCTATCAGAGAACAACTACTCCCCTGGCTAATACCACGAAGGGCGTTGCATTATATCTGACCGGTGTCAGTGCAGGAATATTCACTGAAGTATTTCCTGTATATGCTCTTGGCAATACAATTGCCAGAACAGATTTTCAATTATTGAACTGGCATCATCATATAAAGTCTACGATATTCCGAATTGATTACTGCACTTACACCTGTCAGATATAACCCAACGCCCTTCGTGGTATTAGCCAGGGGAGTAGTTGTTTTTCTGTTAGGTGTCAGTCCATCAACCTACAGTGTAGGGAGTTGAGACTGGCCTGAACGAATTGTTCCTTCAGATGATTTGAATGGAATTATACTTTTAGACTTAATGAGTTTTGGGACGCAATACATAACCTACCAGTGCAGGTTCGCCCGAATTTGAAGTTTCAATTAGATGGGTCTTCTTTACATAATACAGTTAATGTAAGAGAATGGCTGATTGAAATAGTTCTTGCATTGGGTAGCCGCCAAGATTACCGGACCTGACACTGCTAGATTTTATTCTTCGGATCATAATTTGTCCAAAGATTTATTGATCAAATGAACATGTTCATTCGTTTGTTTAATTTGGAATTTTGTTATCAACGATTACAGGCCTTGGTTTTTGTAGGAAGAACATGATATTTGGTCCCAAAGTACAGTTTTTTGAGCTCTACAATTCAAAATGAAGTTCTTGAGAATAGGAGAAAAGATGCAAATTTTAGGGGTGTGTCCCTCTTTCAAGTGGGTTATATTGTATACATAAACGTACGGCCCGGAGTCAAGTCACAAAAACTCATGTAGCATATCACTACATGAAATAGCTTCAATAGCGAAACACAGGACGCGGTCAGCCCGGAATTAAAATTATCAGATTGTTAACCGGAAAACCTTCCACTGTACTCGAATGTTGTTCATTTTGATTTACTTTTCAATATATTCAAGAACTTCATGTGATGTATTGATTATATTATAAAGTGTGATTTATAGAGAAAATTAACATTTTATAATAAAATTGGAAATTTCGTTATTTACGATGAAGAAATTACCAGTCTAAGTCTAAGATCGACATTCGTGTCAGTGGGCATACTTGAAGACTGATATAAATCAAATTATCTAAATGATAAATCAAATAAAGATAAATCAAATCACTTGATTTATAGCTAGTCTTCAAGTATACCCACTGAATATTCGTGAAAAGATTTCTGTTCTTATACGAGGAATGGGGCAAATTTCGGATGTGCAGTTGGTTACCTCGTTCACAGGCAGATGGGGCGATGACAAACCTGTTGTTTGTTGTCTGCTTCAGCCTAGTTCGAGGAATGATACTCTGAAGGAATTAGAATTTCAATTATCGGAAATCATCGACTTTATGTTGATGATACCTTGCACTGACGAGTGACCAAACAGCCCGAAACCGGTCTGCAAGTGTGTTCCAATAATTGAAAATCGATTGCGGCAGTTGTCAAAGTGATGCCAATTCTGAATATGTATTGAAAAACTCGAAAAATGTAGCAAAGAGTAATTCAAAAATTTTCGAAAAATTATGAAATTTTTATTATTTTTAATGTCTTTCATAAATTAAATGCACTAACTTTTGCCAATGTCAATTTTTGATTATGCCGTAAATCGAAACATTTTCATTTTTTGTGCCCTTACATGTGTAAGTGATAACTTTGCACCCTTTGAATTACTTTTGTGTTTCGAAATATAATTCTGGAAAATCTGTTTCCAACTCAAAGCGACAAATTTTACTTTCACATTTTTTGCCGATAGAACTGCAACTCCCTCAAGTATAACAACTTCGATTGCCAATCTTTCGAAGTTCCGTTGACGCTATCAAAAACTTTTATTTCCCCATTGAAACGTTTTTCCAATTATATGAGTAGTATATCGAAAATAATTCGAATTCCTAGAGTGGAGTTCAACATTCATTGTGAGTCATAAATATTTTGCACTAGTGCACCACAAGGGTTTCGGTAATGAAGAACTGATTATTTCTCGATAGGATATTATATTTTGGAATTGTAATTGAAAATACTGAGTTTCTGCATTCATATAGAGTTGAGATCAGCAAAGGAAGTAAAAATTGTATGGGGTGTATTGGACCTGAGTTGGGGAAAGGGAGAGACTGAATAAATAACTAGGGTCAGACTAACTTTCTTTGAGCATGTGTTTGTAAAAAACATTAGGTTATATAAGAACATTGGTTTTCACGGTCGGAGTCGGAGAGAATAAAATCCGGGCTGGTGTTCTGTTCATGTTCAAAATTTTTCGTGGCAGTATTTGTTCCTTTTTCAGTACTTCCAAATAGTGTTAACGAAAATTTATGAATTAATTCTATGAAATTGTTAAAAAAAAATATTTGAAAAATTACTATTCAGTAAGTACCCTTTGTAATAACTCGATCGACAGTTTGTTTTATTTTGAATTCAACTAAAAAATAATCGTCAAATTAATTCGATAAATAAATGAGATACTCACCAAAATGCTATCCACTTACGGTAAAACAATGCCGTCGTTTATGAAAAAGATTTATTGAATATTACTTACCATTATTGGGGTGATTCGGTGGATGGATGATACTTTCCTTCAACGGTTCAATATTTCCAGTTGTCTAACCAAAATAAAAATGTGATAGAACTGACCGATACTTGATGAAACGAAACACCTGTCGCGTGTAAACTGTTATGCATTATCCAAATTAACAGTACTTCAATAACAAGTACATTCAATAACATTCTCATTCACCTCTGTTTTCTGCTGCTCAAAAGTGGAATCTATGGAATGAAAATAAAATTTCCTTAGGAGACCCCCAATGTTCAAAAAGAGTTATTTGCGAGATACATTTCGCTTTTAAGACACGCTTCAAAATTGAACTTCCACTGGTAATCACTTCCATCATATTAAGTGATGTCAGATACATCAACACGTGTTGCATTTTAATGAAACTGTTTAGTGGAAATCTGACAATTTAACTTTCATCTCACCTAGAAGTTGACTCAGATGATGTCATTTTCATACATACATACATTTCATACATACATTTTCCGGGCCCATATGTCTGTGATTAATGTATTCGTTAGGGAAAAGATAATTTCCCTTGCTAGGATCGGAAACGTTACTTTTGAGTTTGTCTTGCTCATTGTCAGATTTGCAGCATTATTGAGCTGACTAACCAGTTGGGCCCTTTTTTCTGCTTGTTGCCTCTTACGCTCGAGCAGAGTCACTTCATGTTCGCTGTATTCATTCATATTCATGAAAAACACTCTTTTTTGCTCTTCAAAGTTTACTTTCTGAGTGTGAGGCAGTTGTTTCCCATCAGAATCTTGGACGTAATCCTACAGGTCCAGTATGTGTAATTTTATTTTCAATCAGCTGTTTTTGGACTTCGTGAGAGACTTTGTAGATTGAGCTTAGATTGCAAATTCTCTCCGTTTCAGTTGTTCAGTTCCCCGTTCAGATCATCCATATGATAAGTGCTGTTGCTTGGATTGCCATAATCAGGGTTTCTGGGGTCTGATTCAGGTGAAATCACAGAGTCGGTCACCAGTTCTGTCTCAGAAGATCCCTCTGCGTTTGTCTCCTTGATTTTCTATAGTTGACGGAGTTCTGCCAAGCTATCCTGACTTGTTGTCGTGACAGCATACTTGCTGATGAAATGCTGCTCCTGCGTTCTCGGCTAGGATGGATGAGTATCCTTGACGTCCCTCATTAGTGAATGTTACCTGAGGACTCCTTGTCCTTTCGATAATGTTTCAACTAGAGACCGGTTTCAACTTTCACAACAGTACTTCAATAACAAGTACATTCAATAACATTCTCATTCACCTCTGTTTTCTGCTGCTCAAAAGTGGAATCTATGGAATAAAAATAAAATTTCCTTAGGAGACCCCCAAAAAGAGTTATTTGCGAGATACCTTTCGCTTCTAAGCCACGCTTTATGTCGAACTTTCACTGTTAATCACTTCCATCAAATTAAGTGATGTTAGCTACATCAACACATGTTGCGTTTCAATAAAACTGTTGAGTGAAAATCTGACAATCTTTTTTTAACTTTCATCCCACCTAGAAGTTGGCTCAGAGGATGTAGCTCTATGTCATTTTCCAGACCTATAGGTCTGTAATTAATGTATTCGTTAGGGAAAAAATGTTTTCCCTTGCTAGGATCGGAAACGTTTCTTTTGAGTTTTTCTTGCTCATTGTCAAATTTGCAGCATTATTGAGCTGACTAACCAGTTGGGCCATTTTTTCTGTTTGTTGCCTCTCACGCTCGAGCAGAGTCACTTCATGTTCGCTGTATTCAGTCAAATTCTTGAAATACACTCCATTTCGCTCTTCAAAGCTTACTTTCTGAGTGTCAGAATCTTGGACGTAATCCTGCAGGTCCAGTATGTATAATTTTATTTTCAATCAGTTGTTTTTGGACTTCGTGAGACAATTCGTAGATTAAGCTTAGATTTCAAATTCTCTTCTTTTCAGTTGTTTAGTTCCCCGTTCAGATCATCCATATAAGTGCTGTTGCTTGGATTGCCATAATCAGGGTTTCTGGGGTCTGATTCAAGTGAAATCACAGAGTCGGTCAACTGTTCTGTCTCAGAAGATCCCTCTGCGTTTGTCTCCTTGATTTTCTATAGTTAAAGGAGTTCTGCCAGGCTATCCTGACTTGTTATGGTGACAGCATACTTGCTGATGAAATGCTGCTCCTGTGTTCTCGGCTAGGATGGGTAAGTATCCTTGACGTCCCTCATTACTGAATGCTACCTGAGGATTCCTTGTTCTTTCGATGATTTTTCAACTATTCTCCACGATCGACCTGAATCGACTGATACGTAAAGATAATATTGCGATCGGGGATTTCCGTCACTTATGCGCTAGTTCGCATAATCTCGCATACCTACTTCCACTTTTAAGACGGTTTCCAACCGCACTATCATTTGTAATATTCGCGAGTTTGCTCTGAGGCACTTTTGGGTCTTAGTCCGATCCGACAAATTGCTTTTTCATGTTTGACATTTTTCTATACGATAGGTTCTAGGTCCCTCGAAAGTGTAAATTTTAGAAAACTTCCGAAAGTGTGGTGAACTATAGACGCCTACGTATGAGTAAGAACGTCTGTTCGCTACGGTTGACCAAAACACACAGATTGTAATCCATCTATCCCTAACTCATGAATTTCTAAATGATTTCCTAATTGTTGGAAACGATTCCTGAAATAAGTGTGTAGCTTTTCTCAAACTAGGTATACTGAAAAATCATTACGCTAGCAACTGTTTAAAAAAATGTGTTTTTCCGTTAATCAACTAAAGACACTCATTGTTTTCTGGTGTGTGAGAAAAGTGTTTCAATTAGATTACAAGTTCAATAAGAACGAATCACGAACTGAAAAGCAAACTCACTGCAATACAAGTCTAATAGCTCTCTTCAACAAATATAACTTCATAAGTTGAGTAAACTTTCTATTTCTACTTGCTCCCGTTTGTCGTTCGTAACTAATTGAATTGAACTGCCAAATCCAGCCAGTCTCTGAATATATAACAGAGCAATACAGAATCTCTTACCAAAGTCACAAGTGTTTCCGACCTGTTTCACAATCTTACTGAATGAAGAGTCATCTAAGACACGTCAAAGAGGTAACTGGTAACATTACAGTTAACGTCAAACATAATCAATTATTTGACGGTGTTATTATCAGAGTATAAAATAAAGGAAATAACGCAGTGAATTTCGGTTAGTAATAATTAATTACTACCTCTTGAAGATGATCACTTGGTGATCGAAACACGTGTCGAAGTGTTAAAATAACGGTTTGGTGTTGGGAAAAAAACTCCAGTAATATTCAGTATATGAAACGTTGAATTACTTGATTCAGTGCTCTCCAGAATTAGTTTATGTTTGAGAAAACTATTGTATAGCGAAACACGTGTCTCAGTTTTTGTAAAACCCTTTATAGTAAAAATCATGCAATAAACGGTATTAATTAGTTTTAATATGGATTTTCATCAAGTATCGACTAGTTCTATCCAATTATTATATTTATGTATGTTCACTGTCCAGGACAATGCCTAAAATTCACGTTGCTTGATTTCCATCAAAAATTTTCGTTGATTTTCATTTACAAAACAAGTAGTTGAAGTGAAAGTGCCTGATTCATTCATGAATATTTCTCCATTCTCGTATCAAAATTTTACATGAAAATGTTTCAGGAACTAGATGATGATTACTCTGATAGAATTTTTAATCTGATGATCAACTTCAATGAAACTGAATATTACACTCTGATAAAAAAAAAATCATTCAATTGATTTGAAAATCAAGAAACAAAACTCTGGTCATTGGATTAATGTTCGCAACATTTTGGAGAAATTACAAGACCTGTATTTGACAATCGTTTGGGAAGGAGAAAGGCATTTCAATATGACGAAAACCACGATAGTAAACGAGCTAGAAATTCCAATTAATCCAGAGGAAATCATGTCTCAAACGAAAATCAGTTCCATTATGAGCATAACTTTCAAGAAATCTTCGCAAATTATAAAAATTTGTCTCGTTATTCAAATTATCTCTCAATTTCTTAGCTAGTATTGAAGTATCGAATTTGTAATAATTATGGTCTGTATTCCAGTTTTTTCATGTTGTATACATTTTATTGGAATGTGAATGCCATAATGTTAAAAAAAATGTTTCTTGTCTTTTATTGCAAAATTAATATTATTCAATAAGTTTCTGTCAGCAGGTTTAGGTTCTGCCATTATGATTCATATCTTTGAACATTAGAAAGTGTTTATCAGAAATTCATGTAGTTTTTCACCTTCTTACAATGAAAATTTATCTCTGCTGTATAACTGTGATGTGACTTCAGTGGTGCAAACTTAAGAGTTTCCAAATGCACGAAAAAACTTTTTGACTTTTATGAAGAATCCTACATTCTTCACTGAAGTAGGTGAAATTTCACTTCGAGGATCGACTATTTTCCCTACTTCAACTTTTGTCGACTTTAGATTATTTGATAACAGGTTTTCTGTTTTCTCCATAAGAAACCAAAACTTTCATCCAAACTTCGCTCTTTTGTTCGAAGGATATCCCAGAGGCAAGAACTATATTCGGTAGTCAATAGTCAGGAGATGGAACTGTGTAGGAAGTTTATATATGCATCCTCGGGGAAAGTCTGCCGGCACTGGATAAGGCTTTTTGTGCGTGATCTGAGTAATTGCACCTTGGAGACCTCTAAAGCTCTCGTTTCCTGGATTCGAAACACCTTCAATAAATTATATTTTGGGTTTTTTCTTTAGAGGTGAATGGAAAAAATAATAAATTATATAGAAAAGAAAACGAGCGAACGAGAAATTATCAATCGGCGTTTTTGTGAAAAATATAAAATTGCAAATTGAAAACAGTGTTTTATTCCCGAAGAAAAACCACTTCGATTGAAGTGAAAAAAAATTGTAGTCACGTGATTCCCGTTATCTGTTGAAATTTCATTTATTGCGAAATTCTTATAATAAGCCACTATATGACAAACAGAAGGCGAATTGACTGGCAATATTAACGCAAGGGCTTGTCGATGTTTTTTTCTATTGTGTTACAAAACTTCTTTACATTTGAATTAGAAAGATTTCAAACTCAATCTTTTGGAATGCTTACAAATTATCAGATTTGATAATTCGAAAAATTACCAAATAGAATTGAAGTTAATGTGAAAGATTATCGCATGTCCTTTTAATGAGTTGGTAAAATTTTCTCCGAAATGAATATAACTGAAATTCTATCCCAACACCAAATCGTGGATTTCACGTATTTCAATCACCAAATGATCATCTTCAAGAGGAATATTAAACTGAATCTACATACATACATACATAATTTATACCACAGATACCTCTGCTGTTGTCCAAAAACGCATTTAGCCAAGCTAGCGTAGAGATACGCAACATATGGAAACCTCTAATCAAGCGGAACACGACCAACTCCCGCCAACCAGTCAGCTTCCGCTAAAACCGATGAAGCGGAGAGAGGGAAGAGGGGATAGGTGAAAGCAGTCGAATGACCTTTAAATAGTCCGATCTCGAAGGAATATGTCCAGTTACCCCCCGAAGACGATTGTGGATACTAACAATCGAAACGTCGTGAAAGTAAAAACGTAATTTTTTTTTATTTTCTTTCTTGTCAATAATTTTCATCTCGTGTTGATAGTTAAATTTTTTTGATTTTTTGGTTATTGCTTGTATTTTATTTCATTGTATGTGCTATTATTCTCAATCACACGACGTTTCGACAAACTCTCATTTGTCATCATCTGACGATTTCTGTTGAGTGTTCGGAAATTGACCGACCTTACTCGATCCGCTCCCTACTATACATATAGGTAAATTGATATTTGTTACGTGTTCGGAAGTATACTGTCCTTAGACGATCTGCTTCCTATATGAATATCGTTGTTGATTTTTACCTGAGTTCTTTTTCTTGATTGACCTCTTCTTCCCGTAAAGGTTTGAAATGTTAAATATAAAGTTCTCACGGATAGGAATATGCTGAACTGGTTTCCAGGTTTTGATCCGCCTACTGTGCTATTATCCTCAATCACACGACGTTTCGACAAACTCTCATTTGTCATCATCTGACGATTTCTGTTAAGTGTTCGGAAGTTGATCGACCTTACTCGATCCGCTCCCTACGTGTTACATTGATGTATAAGTTTGAAAATGTCCTTATACGAGTAGGACGAAACTGCAGTGACGTTAGTTACAAATAAGAGTGGTAAAAAACATAGAAAGTTTAAATATCTCGGACTGGTTTTGAACCAGCACAAGAGATGAGATGAACACGTTTCGCATATGATCAAAATACTCAGGCAATTAACATATAAAATGTATAATATAAGATGTATTTTATTACGTTTACCCGTAGGTTTATTAATTTCCAGATATAACGTAGTTACTTTTTGTTTTGGTTTAAGTACGGTCGGTTTAGTTACCAACTCGAAACATTCAACAGGGCCGTGGATCAAAGATGTTATTACCAATAAAATAAAAGATTTCTAATCAAAATGGGCGCCAAGTGATTTAGCCGGCTTTTATTACAAAAATCACTAAACTATACAACAGATAACTACAATATTCAATCCTAAACTAATACCCAGGGTGTGACCTAATATATAGATATGATAAATCACGATAAAGAAAAACTTCAAGGTCACTGAGTCTTAATGTTCTACTCAACGATATAATGAGCCGATTCTTGCAAGAACTTCGGTGGGAAGAATTGAATGTGAACAGGCAACACATCAAGCATTCAATTCTTCTTAACTATGAATACGGTTCCTAGTATAACATAAAATATAGGCATCGGTTTGTCCTTAATCAATTCACTTCACAAAAATATGATCTTTCAATTCTTATGTTTATTGCTTCCATAACGATTTTTTTTAAAGGAAAAGAAAATCCTCTACGAGGTACTTATCCTCGTCGATTCTATTATCCAAGTCCGTTGCATCTAATCACCAGGTGAAAAGGTGTAGCAATACCAAACTTTAAGTAGTCGCAATACTTCGGGAAGTAAAACAGGCTAAAACTTCCTTCTGGATACACAACAAGTGTAGGAAACTCATAAATATGGAACGTGGTCCGTGAGAAATGAAACGTCTGAAATTATGAACAGTTCAAGGTATTTTCAAAGTTTATGTTTCTAAAAAAAAATGTCGAACGCTTACCTCCTTGTGTCGAGATCCCTAACAGAAGACGTTTCGAAATCAATGTACTATCTTAATCCAAACTCGTTTGAAACAAGGGTTGAATTCACTTTCAAATAACCCAAAAATGCACCAAACATTCAACCCTTAACAGCCTTTGAAATGTATATCCGCACTTTTGCGAAAATCAATCAATGATAGTTAAAAACACATTTACTAGGCAGATATCTTCATGATTTTCTCCAAAAATCGCTATCTCATTTACGTCGTTTCCAATCAGTACCGAGCCCAAGAGTTTTTGTCGCATAGAAAAAAAATTTATGATGAAGTGACTACTTTTATAGGGTATTCGTGATACAGGAAATATATTCAATTGAAGTTGAATCGATACAAGGAATTAATTAAACAGAAAATATCGTAACAATTTTAACAAAACAAAACTCATTAATATTATATAATTCACTGGTTGAATCAGTCATTAGATACTGTATCACGGTATGGGGTGGAGCATTCGAGAATGTACTGCATACTATTCAAACCATTCAAAATTCTTTGACTAAATTCATTTTTGAAAAATCTAGACGGTTTGATACAAAACAGTTGAATAATAAAACTAAATTATTTGACGTTAAAAGCCTGTATGCATACCATTGTCTTGTTTGGATATTTTCTAATAAATCTAACTGGAGTACCGGCGTGATAAAAAAATACTAGAAACGCACAAAATTTATCACTACCCCGATTTAAGAAATGCCATACACAAAGAACGATATATTATTTTGCACCGAAATTGTATAATATACTACCAAAAGAAACAAGAGATATTTCAAACTTCAAAATGTATGAAACAAATATTGAAAAATCTATAACTACAAGCGATACACTCATTATGACTCTACTGAAAAACGCATCACTATAAGTTTAATTCTCAGAACTAATTTTATGAGATACCTAAATGGTTCTATCATCTCATCATCTTACTATATTATATTGTCTGATCGTATTACGTATCCATGTTAATGAAATAACCTACTATTCAAAACATAACAATTTATCTCACCAATTTTCTCTGCTTCTCATGTTGTCTATTAATCAATTTTTGATTTTTCGTTTTTCTTTCCGTTTTCACATCTTTAATGAAATAATTCACATGTTGTACTGTGCCAATTATTATTAAAAGTGCTCCGTGAAGAGGCAAATGAAAAGCACAACACAAGCCACAAGCACTTAGTTTGCGAACCATTTTTCAGAACCATTTTCATGACCCGACTATTAAAAGTGTATCTTCTTTTTGAACCGAAATGATCTGAAAATGAAATAAAATGAATATTCTGCTGATGTATAAGGTATTCAGGCCATTAAATTATGATTATGAAAAAAGGCGATACGGGCCACATACAGTATTGAAAAGCCAAATGGAATAAATTCATTATTTCGGTTACTGTACACGTTTTAACAAAATCCCGAAACACGTCAAATATGAATTATAATTTGACGTTCTTCAACGTGAAAATGCCACCTCTACCTTTAACCCCCTTCGAATGACAGGTATAACCCCCAATTTTTTCAAATGGTATAGATTAGTGATATATCGTTTGAGAGGTCTCTTTTTTCTCTATTCAAAAATGTTATCACTTTCAAGTTTATTGCAACAATTGAAATAAAATAAATTAAAATCATGTGGTTACCGAAATTCTATAAAATAAAACGTAATGAAATGTAGAATACGAAAAAGAACTACAGATGTGAACGAGGTAAATGTTCAAAATGTTCACCGCGAACGTCTTGACAATATCCTAATCTCAAATAAATATGTCTTCTAATATTATTTAACATATCAGGAGGGTGACCGACCTAATCGCAAGCGTTATTCGTTCTTTTAAGTTATTCAAATCTGAAGGTTCAGTTTTATACATATTGCTCTTTATATATTCCCATGAAAAAAATCTAATGATGAAAGATCAGGTGATCGCGCTGGCCATTCAATCGATCCTCGCCTCCCGACCACCGATTGGGAAATGTTTTATTGAGGTATTGCTGGACATTAACTTGATAATGTGGTGGTGCTTCATCCTCCTGAAACCATATCGTATTCACTGAATTTTGAGGGTTTTCTGGATCAGGATATAAATTCGCTAAACTTGGAATGAGATCATTTTGAAGTAGTGCCAAATAATTATCGCCATTCAAGTTGCCCTCATTGAAAAAGGGACCAATGATATGGTTTCCTACAATCCCTGCCCAAACATTAACCTTTTGAGGGTTGACCAGTAGCGGCAATTTTGCCGATTAGCATGACCGATAAAGTTCACTCATCAGAAAACATAACGTCTTCTAATTGGATGATATTGTTATCCAACAATTTCAAATTTAACAAAACATTTCAAGAATAAAAAAGTAGTTCTTGTCTACAAAATATTCAAACATCGTAAATCCAAAAGTCATCTACCTATAAGGAAGAAGAATCAGTTGTAAACAATATCACGAAAAACATATTTCTGCACAAAAACACAAAACACTATTTTGTTTCTCAATGAAATATTTGTGACCTTGAACAGCCTTCCTCGAGTTTTCATTCATAATAACAAGTCAAATAACATACCTAATGGAAACAAAAGTACATCCAACTTCATCCAGAATATCTCATGACTACAATTTTTTCGAAACACTCTCAAATAATATCTGAGTATAACATTTCCGATGTAGGTAGTCGTAATAAAGTAAAATGGACTCATTTAGATAAATTGTTTCCGGAAAAATTGATGTAATAAAAGATTCATAAACGAATTTTGCGTCAATTAACGCATAACTTTGTGAAAATAGAACGACGAGTTATAATGTTCCATGTTCAGGCGCAAATTGTGTTGCGAGTGCTTAACAGGATTCAATTTGAGTTTAACGAAATTTAATGGAAATAACGTGTTGTTAAATCTTGCAACGTATATATTTTTGTTTTCAGAACAATTGATGAATAGATTTTATATTCTGATACGTTCGTATCCCCCTGAGGAGCAGTTATTTCTAAAGAAAGTATAAAAGTAATATAGCTAGGAGAGTTCTATGACAATCCTTATGGAAAAAACACGTGTTTTTTAGACATCAGGTCCAGTTCACACGGAAATGACAAAGGTCCGCGCCTCGTCTCTGCCAGATATCCATTCTGTATGAATTGGGCCTTATTTTAGAGCCTCGTTTTGTCTATTCTCATTTTTCATCATCCCGAGAACTTTCTTATTCACCAAAGGAAGCACCGAAGAATTTGTAACAATCTTGACAAATGATTTCATAAGGATCCTGATTACATATTTCATAAATCAGGCTATCTGTGTCGGTGTAGAGAATAACACAATTATCTCCGAATCGATGGCGCATATAACCATAATGAAAATTGTATATGGTAGTAATTGCTAAGTCTAAGATAGTCTGATTTATGAATTATGCAACCGCAATCCTTATGAAATCATACGTCGAAATTGTTAGAAATTCTTCGATACTTCGGATTATCCTTCCAACAATCAATTAAATGTTCCTTTGGTGAATGAGAAAGTTCTCGGGATGATGAAAGGTGAGAATAGGCAAAAGTGAAGAAGTTTACGGCCCAATCCACACAGAATGGACGTCTGGCAGAGTCGAGGAGCGGACTTTTGTCATTTCCGTGTGAATTGGGCCTGAGGTCGAAAAAACGCCAGAATGGACCTGCTCAAATTTACACGTGTTTTTCTATAAGTATTGTCATAGAACTCTCGTAGCTATATTACTTATAAATTACAACAACATATTACTTATATCACATGAGAATGAAAATGAATGCAGCAGATTTATAAAAGTCCAAATTGAATCATACACCAATACCTACTCTCATTAAAAGGATTAATTTGAAAAATAACAATTATATTGAGAAAAAAACTGAAATTAAAAAATCATTGTAATTTCAGTTTTTTTTACTCAATATAATTGTTATTTTTCAGCTAATCCTTTTAAAAAATTTTTACAGATTCTTTCAGGGATTTAAAAACAATTTATATCATATTAGACAATGGAAGTCCGAACTAATGAAATTTATCAGATGACTCCTCCACTTGTTCATCACAAACCTAATGGAGCTCGACGTAACACGCACCCCGCATATTCATAACAAATAACTATTGAAAAAAATTATATTCTCATTACGTTTGTTTGATATAAATATGGGTTTACTGTCGAAATAAAATTTTTTCTCCAATTTATTTAAATAAAAGATTTTACTCCTATTTTCGGGTGGTATATATATACCTGAAGTGAGCTGGAGACACCCACACCCCAAATCGGTTCGACCAATCAGCCTCACATCGTTCCTGCTGAAAGGACTTGAGAGGATACTGAACGGACATATCAGGAGGGTAGCATTATATGCATCCCCACAGCATTAAACAACCTCGTTGAGAAAATCTCCCAATCCCTTGACAACAAGGAGATTGCGGTTGCTGTATTTCTTGATATTGAAGGAGCATTTGACAATGCACTACCTAAATCTATAGAATTTTCTCTGGCTAGAAAGGGTATACAATCGACCATAACTGGCTGGATCTACGCCATGCTAGTAAACAGAACTGCAACTACGAATCTTCAAGGCGAGGCTATCAGGTTCAGGGTCACCAGGGGCTGCCCTCAAGGTGGGGTACTATCTCCCCTTCTGTGGTCGCTCCTGGTAGATAGTCTGCTTGATGCCCTCGACAGAAGAAAAGTTGATCTGCAAGCTTATGCAGATGACCTTGTCATCCTGGCAAGGTCCACGTCGGGAAGGGTAGCTTATAATATCCTCCAAAGCGCGTTGGACGTTGTTCACAGTTGGTGCCTGAGGGAGCAGATGTCTGTCAACCCCAGCAAAACTGTGTTAATCCCCTTCACCCAAGAGAAGGAAATTGGACGATCTAACACCACTTTTCCTCAATGGTGTGGTCATTCCATTGTCCTTGATAAAAGACTCACCTGGACCGCTCACTTGGAAAAAGTTTTACACAAAGCCAGACTGTCTCTATGGACATGTCGAAGGATTTGTGGTGAAACTTGGGGGGTTTAGGTCCCAAACAAATCCATTGGATTTATGTGATGATTGTCAGACCAATGATCATGTATGGTGCAATTACTTGGTGGCCGAAGGCCTTACAGAAAACGGCCCAAGCGAAGCTCTCTGGCTTACAGAGACAGGCTTGTCTGGCTATCAGTGGTGCCATCAGTACCACACCCTCAGCGGCCATGGTGGTCCTTCTAGATCTACCTCCTCTCCACATTTTTCTGGAAAGAGAGGCTAGATGGACTGCATACAGACTTGTGCACATTGCCAATTGCACAAATCAATTCAATGCAGAGTGCAACAGACTGTTGGTTGACATTGGAAGTCACAGCATTCTGGAAATGACCTCTGACTTTATGCCTCCAACTGTCAACTACGAACTGCCTTATAAAGTACTATTCCAGAGTAGAGAGGACTGGATCCTGCGGGAGAAGGAAATATTAAGAGCGGATAGTTGTTGGTTCACAGATGGATCAAAAACACCTTCCGGTTCTGGTGCAGGTGTTTTCAGTCGTAAACCCAGGACAGAGGTATCTACCTGCCTAGGAACTTATGCGACTGTATTTCAAGCGGACCAGAACCTGTCATTGGCATCGCTTTGGGCTTTGCCAAACAAACACTTAACACCTGGATGGCAAGAAGATTTATGGACTTCTGGCAGAATCTTCCAGGATTGGCTCACTCCAAGGCGTTTATTCACCCTTCGAAGCTTGATTCCAAACAGTTGTTGGACTACAGTAGGGATGAACTACGATGTCATTTGAATCATCACATGCAGAGACTTGGTCTGTCGGTAGACAGTGTGTGTCGCCTCTGTCTGGAAAATGATGAAACTGCAGAGCATATACTTTGTGCCTGTCCCGCTGGGGACCGAATCAGGTTCTTTGAGTTCGGCAGATCCGCACTCTCACCATCTGACCTGAAAGACCATTCACCATACAAACTAATCGGCTTCGTTAAGAAGCTGGGTTTATTTGGCCGAGTGTGAATAGGTGTGAACCACAATAAACCCTTATGGGTTGCGGGGGAGGGTCGAATAGAACCTACCTACCTACTTACCTACCTACCTACCTAACTACTATTTCCGCTTTGAAAGTTATCAAAACTACGGTGTTTGCGTACGTTATCAAAGTTTTCTTGTACATTTTAGCAATTTTGCCATGAATTGGGTGGTTTCGATGAGTTTTGTATGCAATCCTAAACAAAGGTGACACGTTTTTTTTCTGTCAATAATGTCCACATTCGTATGATACAATATTCAAATTATCTGAGTTTTTATTTTGACTTTGCTTCATTCTGCAATCAATGTTTAAACAAATGCTTTTCCACACTAAGACTGATGTTAGTAAATAATCTATTTTGGAATTTCCATGTTACCCACAGTTAACGACAGGTTGATCGTAATTTTGACCAATATGACCACGATTGAATAGATGATATGAAAAAAATAAGTTTGAAATAGTATCTTAGGAAGAGTTTCTTCTACATCAAAATAAGTCCAGTATCTAACATTAAATTTCTTTTTCAGATACTGTGTGGAATTTGAAGTTCTCAAAGCATCAAAAGCCTGCAGGAAAGAGGAAAATTTCAAAACACTAAAAGAAGGTTTGTTGGAAATATCAAGATTCATTTTTTTTTAACAAATAAATCGTTACTTATTCAAAAAATAGTATGTGAACAAGAGTTATATTATTCATAGCAAATTATTTAATACTTCGTTAAGGCGATATTCTTTTATTTTTCATGGAGATGCATAAAAACGAGACATTTCCTATGCGAAAGTGAAGATTTACGTTGAATCATGTAGATTTTAACAATATGGAAATACGGTCTAGGGAAATGTATTCCACAATTACATCATTTCCTAAATGAAAAGTTCTAAAAATGTGTACACCGCTTTTTGTTGGAACAAAGTAGGCTAACTGAAAATAAAGTATCCATAGAAAAGGGATTAGTCCCCAACCTTTCTTCTATGTCTCAGACTATCATAGTTGCTTGTGCTTTTTGTATCTTTTCCGGATGATGGTATGCTCAAGGGCGAAACTTCATATACAAGGTGGTCATTTAGGTGTGCAACATATGGGAATTTATTTAATTAACTGCACAACAAAAATACAAATATTGCCAAAAGTTGGTTCTTATTCGATAATTATTTTAGGTACACTTGGAATAGTTGCAAGTCAATCAACATATAGGATAGGTCAAAAAATATAAAAATTTATAGAAGTACCTCGTTCCAGAGAATTCAGCAAAATGTTATTGAGAAAAGTTGTTTACAATTGAAAGTAATACCTATATACCAAAACATGGCCTCCAAATCATTTTTTTCATTAACTATTTCCCAATTTGTATATTTTTTAATCACCCTCAACACTTTCATGAAGTTCTCACAACAAAAACAGTTGAGCATTAACTTTGTTCAAATTCAAGAATATTTGTGGAATTAACTTGGATTTTTAATTTTTTGGGGAATCACAAACTTCATGTTTGTTGCAACGATATAGTCAGTTCAACTTTTCCGCAAACCATACTTTTAACAAGGTAAAACATCATTAATGATAATATGCATAATCAAAAACTTTCATTTAATGTGAACATTTTGTATCTGAAATGTTTATGAAAAAGCTGTACAAATTAATCGACAAACATTAAATCCTATTGTAACTATTGCAGATACCCTTGGCACAAAAAAATGGGGGTTGAAAGAAAACAGTATTACAGTTTGGTGACATTAACTGCTCATTCTTGAATAATTATTGTTCGATTATCGAGTGTATACTTCCTTCAAGACAGTTAACGTTAGCCGAGAAGGCAGAATTAGTTTTAATATGTGGAGATAACTATAAATTTTGTCGCCTACTTTTCCGGCACGGCACGACACTGTGGTAGCATCGCCCAGTTGTCCAGCTACAACCAGCATACTGAAGCCGAGAATACCTACCGTCACAGGTATTCTCGGACTGAAGACAGAAGGTGCTGTTTATTCGATTTCAAGGGAATGAGCCTTTTTCCTGAGAATAGTACAGCGAACGTGTCACGAGAGGTAGCACTAGTAGTAGGGACAAACATAAAACTATTCACATGTAAAACAGTGTTATTTACGTAATATTAATTCATTAATTAAAAATATAAATCTGATATAAAAGTTATCTTGTGCTAGTATAATGCCAACAAAGCATTGCTGTTTTGCGAATTGTACGTCGGATAATCGATATCTGGAAGAAAACGTGTTTTTTATACCATTTATAAAATCATATTAATGAGGTTAGATGTGAGAAATGGATACATGCTTCGATGAGAGTGGATTTAACAGTGCAAAAAATTAATAAATATTCATATGTATGCTCTAAACATAAAATGAATAGTAAATTTTTAATAGATAACCACCATTGATGAGAATGAGATATAACCTCAATCGTTAATTAAATTATGTTCATTTATTATATTTTGATTAAATTTATTTCATTACCATCTATATTTGATTCATATTTCACTCGGAATTAAATCTGAAATTCATAATTATTTTAAATTTATTTTATTACAGTTTGAATATATCGCTACTATTTTACTATAGTCTGTATACTAACCTGTCTATTAATTCACTTTTTTTTCAGTTACTTTTAAATTACGACATGCAAGCTAACGTTTTAATGTTACAACATCGTTATCCCTTACAGTTGCAAATTTTAGTTTTGCTCCAGGAACATCTTATATGAGAATTAGGCAGTGTTTGTCCCTACCGAACTACTAGCGCTACTAGTGAGTGATTTTTCGTATTTCGGGAAAAAGGCTCATTTCAGTTGACATCGCGGTGACAGAAACATGTTTATCACTAGCAGTTCTGACGAAGAATTCGTCATTATAGTGGCCGCATTATTGAATGTAGAAGAAAATAATCACAAAAAAAAATGTTGTGGGTCCATCCCATTAATCAAAAGAGGGCAAATCTGAGAGAGTTTCATTATCTTTTCAATGATCTGAAAGAAGACGAGGAGAAATTTTTCCACTATTTCGAATGACTCCAGGCAAATTTTCAGAAGTTCTGGATATTCTAGAGCCTGCCTTAACAATCAGGTCAATTTTTCTCGTCCATTTTCATTGGTATCGTCTGACACTGATGAAATAGCAAAAAGACAGAAACTTCCAAGGCACGTTTGGACAAGTTGATGCTGGCAGGCGCTAGCCGGCGACACGCTCCCTTGGCCAGTCCGTCACAGCACGTTCCGGTATTTGCCGGTCAGGATCGGAGAACTGGAATCCTTTCCGGCGGCGGACGCTCTTGGCTGTGCCGGCTAGTGGGCGGTTGTCCATTCATTTTTCTTGTTCCAATCCTATCCGTATTCAATCGATGTGTCCACGTTTTACCACAGTGATAATTTTAGGTTATATTGACGAAATTAGTATGGACTTCGCGCCATTCTGGGGGGTTTTGAACTGTTATTTACTGTTGAAAGTTGGACACCTTTTCAGGCTTTCTCCCATATGAGACGGTTCTCCTTACCTCTACCATCCATAGTGCATCCTAATAATAGATTCAAGTATAGCTGCTACCTTGGAAAACCTTGGAAAATTTTTGTCACGTACAAAATCTAACCTTTGATAATAGTCATTCCAGTCAACAGCAAAGGAGGAAAAAATAGTCCTCCCCCACTAGTTTTAGCACTGCAAGATCAACAAAAATCACATCACACATCACACATAAATTCGATATTTTAGAAGCAAATAAAATTCCTTTGGCAATGTGATTCAAGAGAAAGGAATTCAGACTGACTCAGTAAATATCCTGTTAATGAAGATCATAATCAAGCGTTAATCATGACATCCCTGACAGAACAGAACATTGTATAACAGAAAACAAGGTCCATTTCGAAATGGATCCTTGATGATATTATATATAAGGAAGAAAAGTTTAAGTTGAGAATGAAACTGAATCTCGACTTTTAGAAACGACGAAAACCGAGATGAATATATCTCAGTTCCATAAAACCAATACACGAACAACTTTGGAAAGATTTTCGAGCAACTAGATATGAAGGTGGTATTTAAAACAGGTCATACCCTACAGAGCCTTTCGAAGTCGAGAATTCGGAAAAGTCTGGAATTTACGAAATCAAATGTAAGGACTGCGATGCAAAATATTATGGACAGACTAAAAGATCTATCAAAATAAGATATAAGGAACACTTCTAATAATATATACTTTATTGTCCAAAGAAAAAATCTTGTTGACCAAGTTAGTTAATAAATATAAAAGAATGCATAAATGTCATATGAATATAAAAATATAGATAAAATATAATGTAAACTTATACATGAAACATACATAAACATAAAACATACTAAGTTAAAAATGATCGGTATATAACTCAGTCAAACTGTAATAGGGTCTACTACTCAAAATTTCTTTAATCATTTTTCTGTACTGATTGGTATCAATATGTATCTCTTTAGTGTAACTCGGCAGATGGTTATACATCTTCACACCATTGTAAAATAAGGAGTCCTTGACCAGAGAGTTGCAAGGAATAGGTAATTTTTAACTCACTTAACTTAACACACTCAAAATATGGAAGACCTGAAAAATAAGCAGTCGCACATCATATTAAGATTAGTAAGACAAGTTAACAACAACAGGCATCCAGATGTCTACGAGAGTATAGAAATAAGTAATCATAATAATATTGTGAATAACGATGGTGGACCAATACCTCATAGTATACTATATAGCTTGTTGAAATAATAGTTTAATTATCAGATTTACCCGACTATTACATAAGGACATATTCTAAAATTAATTAAAGACTAGTAGATAAGTCAACATAAAATTAATTGAAGACGATTAAAACGCGGGTATCTATCTATGGTATAAATAAGGATAACATTGTATGTACATTTTAGTCTAATTTTCCTGTAGAATATGATCACTTGGTGATCGGAACACGTGTCAAGGTGTTAAAATATTGCCTTGGTGTTGGGAGAACACTCCACTAATATTCATTACTACACCAAAAGTTCCGAACTGTGCATCACAAATTTATTAATGGTATTTTGTCATTAAAATTTTGTTGAATTGCATATCGTTTTTTCCCTTTTATAAAGACAATTTATTATACCTTTTTCAACACTCGCATGATGATTTGATGTGTAGTAGAGATATCTATTAGTATGTGTTTTCTTCCGATAAACATTTGTGTCAAATTGATATGACGACCTCTCCAACATTACATCAAGGAAAGGGGTTTGACCATCTTGTTCAATCTCTACTGTGAACTTTATTGTCGGTTCCTGTTCGTTGATATAATTTAATAACTTATTAAGATTATCATGGTTTCCATTCCAAACAGCAAAGATATCGTCAACATATCTCCACCAAACTTTGGGACCTTACTGGTGAGTCTCACCAGAAGATTTTGCAAAACGTTCCATATAAATGTTACTTAAGATAAGAGAGAAAGGGAAACCCATAGCCATGTCGAATTCTTGTTGATATCTCCATATTGAAAATAGGTTTTGTTTATACATAACATCTAACATCCATCTTCGTCGGACGTTTTTTTTTAAAGTTGAGTAGAAGGTGAGAATACCCAAGAAAGGTCCATAAAGAAGTAAATGAACTTATGCTAAACTAGTGGTCGACGAAAAGCGTGTCTATCTATCGTTCGAAATCATTCTAGAGGGGATAATGAATGCAGTGAAAATCGAAAATTATCTGTCAGTCCCATTCTACTTTTATAACCACGCTGTGCCGTTGGTAGTCCAAACGACAACGGTAGTGGGTGAAGTTATTGAAGTATACCAATATTACTGCTTTCAAGTTGTGTATTTGTATTGCTGCATCACTATAAAAAAATCCCATAGACAATACTATCAATTTCACTGGATAATCACTCGTACACGTAACATAATGTAATACCGGAGTCATTGAAATATCCTGAAGAATATAACATTTTTTTAATCAATGGACTCGGAAATAATCGATTATCTGATAATGATATATTGAATTATTATATTAATAGTGAGATGAATAAATCGGAACAATTTTTCTTCAAACATACTGAAGATGCAATTTGTTAAAAACATCAAAACAAAAGCCTTTGCTCATGATAATATGAACAGTCAAATCATTTTTCAGCCAGTTGAGACGTATAAGTATTCTTCCAACTCTGTTTAAAATTATAGAAAAAAATTATTAAAAAAAACCGCACCTATGTTTCAAACCGATAACTACTTCCTGAACATCAGTCTGGCTTCAGAAGCGGAAACAGTTATTCGTCGGCCTAGAGTGCTGTTACTGATGATATAGTAAAGACGCTAGACGACACTAAAATTCGCGTTCTCATTATGATAGATTATTCCCGTGCCTTTGTACGATCAACTATGAGATACTATTATCAATATTCAGCAGGACTTCAGTGGAACTCCTCAAATTGTATTTAACAGATCGTCAACAACATGTAAAGATTGATGGTGAAATTTCAGATAGTCTAACGATTCAATGAGGAGTACCACAAGGTAGCATTCTTGATCCTCTTTTATATACTTTTATCATCATATTTCCCATTGTAATTATCATTTATATGCTGATAATACTCAAGTGTATTTTTCTTTCAGTGTGGCCCAAATTGAAAAAGATAATGTTATAATTAATGCAGACTTATCGCGACTCGTAACATTAATGGAAAAACATTTTCCAAAAATCAATTCTTCGAAAACTTGCGCCATTTTATTCAGAAATGAAATTCAAAAAATAGAAGCTAGGAATAAATTACGAATATGTATCAGTGGTGATGTTTTCAATTTCATCGAAATGAGATGAATTTAAAAATAAAAAAAATGTTATCTATGTCGATGGTTTTATCTCATTTCAACCTTTGTGACATAGTGTATGGTCATTTTCCTCGAAAATCTGATGCCTTTCGTATCCAAAAGGTACAAAATTCATGTCTACGTCTAATTCACAGTCTCAAAAGAAGAGGTAAGATTTCACATAAGCTTAAGGAAATGGGTTGGTTAAATATGTCTAATAGTCGTTTACTACATTCGCGTTTTTTTTATAAAATCCTCAAAACTAATACGCCTGAATATCTGTGCAAGAGAGTCACATACAGGACATATGTTCATAATCCTAATTTGAAGAGAAAGAATCTTATTGATATTCCAATTCATAAAAAAGAGATATTTAAATCCTCCTTGTCTTATCAGATTGCTATAAATGCATCTTTACTGGATATTCCCGATTTTGCATTGTCTTAGAATTTCTTCAAAAAAAAACAAAAAAATTGTTGGCCCACCAATGATATAACCTTGTGAATAAAATGTATCTTTATAGGTTATATTTGTTAACCAGTGATATAATATATCACTGGTTAACAAATATAACCTTATACTTATAATATAAGTATTAATTATTAACATAGGTTATGGATACGTACCTTATTATAAGTATGGAAGATTTGTAGAATTTTCAATAATGATTTATTATTTACAATTTTTTTAAAGGAGTGTGGAACCTAACACTACTCCTTTTGTTTAACTGTCTTCTTTAGGTTAAGTTTTACAGTCCTGTAATTATTTTACCGGCAAGCAATAAACAATTTATTATTATAATTATAATTAAAGTTCAAAGTCAATGATTCTGTTAAATACTGTTCTGAATTCAGTCAATTGTCTTCAGAGTTGAGGAATCATCAAATAAAAACGTTTGTCTCCAAACGGAGAACACTAATTTATCTGTTTTTTTTAATTCAAATTGAAAGAAGTATTTCAGCAATAAAAACCTACTGGTTTTTTGCAGGTGATAGAGTCTGCGTAAGATGCGAGTCGGAAGCCCTCCACGAAAACCTAGAATGGAGATGTCAAGGTCATGGGGTTGAAGGACGTGTCACTCGATGGTCGGCCCTTTCTGCTCCGCACTGTCACGGAAAATGGCTCAGAGCTCATTCTGAATCTGATAAGACATGCTCGAAAAATACTTGCAAAAACGGAGTTGGTTTTATTTTCGTCTGAGAAAGTGCCAAGAGCTTCCACGAGAAATATTACAATGAATTAAACTGACTTTGTATGTTAGCATCACTATCGTTCATTCATAATGTTAAATAAGATTATTTACTATGATTTATTGTATTCAAAACACTCACATAAGTTACTGGTTTGTTTTTTTTAATAGACTGATTATGAATAAGTTGATTGATATTCCCTCTAAACATGTAGCCTAATTTTGAAGAATGTCTTAAAGAAAATTGCAGAGAACTACAATATGATAACTGGGACTCGAGTGACCAGTTCATATGTGAATTTTAATGTGATGAATTCGTTAAGAATCGGTTAATTTTGTTTTCTCATCTTATTTTCAATACAAATCAACCTGAATAACTAGATGTCTAAGACCATCCAACAATCAAAAATTTCGAAATATATTTGTGATTTAAATTTCTTCATCTGCTAAAAAATTCATTCGTGTAGAGCCAAAGTTATCCGGTAAATGAAGATCCTCATTAATAAAAATTTCAGGCATAGATTGCCTCACTTTGATAAAGAATGAATCTCGATTTCATTTTTGAGATCAACAATAAACTGAGAAAAGTCGAAGCAACTTCTCAAAACAACTTGAAAGATGAAAGAAAACATTAATTAGTATCATCAGGCAAAACACGGATAGGTTCTCTTTCTAAGCGCGCCACTATTGAAATTTCTCAAAGCCTCTGAACTCATAATGTTGCTTTGGTGAAAGATATACTTGGATGTTATCCTATAAAATGATATTTTAATTTTCAAATGTCGATCTTAGACTTAGACTGGTAATTTCTTCATCGTAAATAACGAAATTTCTAATTTTATTGTAAAATGTCAATGTTCTCTATAAATCACACTTTATAATATAATCAATACAACACATAAAATTCTTGAATACATTGAAAAGTTAATCAAAATGAACAACATTCGAGTACAGTGAAAGGTTTTCACAGTTAACAATCTGATAATTTTAATTCCAGGTTGAACCGCGTCCTGTGTTTCGCTATTAAAGCTATTTCATGTATATCAAGGACCAAAAACCAAGGCCTGTAATCGTTGATAACAAAATGCCAAATTGAATAAACGAATGAACATATTCATTCTGATCAATTAATCTTTGGACAAATTATGACCCAAAGAATAAAATCTAGCAGTGTCAGGTCCTATAATCTTGGCGGCCACTCAATATAAGAACTATTTCAACCTTTCCATCGATTTCCATAATTATTATTCAGCCATTCTCTTACAATAACTGCATTATGTACAGAAGACCCATCTGTTTCAAAATCTGTTTTTCCGTTAATCAGCTGTCGCCCCCATACGAACGACAACTCTCAGAAGTTGAAAAACGTGTGCGAGCTAAGGACTAACGAGGTCTTACCTTTTAACGTGTGATTCCTAACACGGTTGCAGAATCATCCCAGCTTCAACCAGATAAATTCTCTCGAGAAAAATATCTGGTCGCGGCAGGAATCGAACCCACGGCCTTCCGATCGTGAGTCGGGCGCACTACCACTGCGGTCAATTCCACAACTAATTGAAACTTCAAATTCGGGCGATCCTGCACTGGTAGGTTATGTATTGCCTCCCAAAACTCATTTCTCATAAAGTCTAAAAATATAATTCCATTCAAGTCATCTAAAGGAACAATTCGTTCAACTTCTCCCCTGGCATCAGCCAGGGGAGTAGTTGCCCTTCGTGGTATCAACCACGAAGGGCATTAGATTATATTTGACAGATGTTAGTGCAGAAATCAATTCGATTCGATTATGGAATATCATCGACTCTATGTTGATGATGGCCACTACCTTGCACTGACGAGGTGCCAAATCGCCCGAAACCGGTCTGCAAATGTACCCGTTCAATAATTGAAAATCGATTCTGGCAGTTGTATCGCCAACAGAATATGCATACTTCAGTAAAGATTCCTGCACTGACACCTGTCAGATACAATCCAACGCCATTCGTGGTATTAGCCAGGGGAGTAGTTGTTTTTTGATAAGTGTCAGTGTCAGATAAGGTGTCAGTCCATTGCTTTTTCGACTTGGGAAAAAGTTGGTATATTTTGGGCCATGAAGATAGAAAAAAATAATAGTAAAAAATGAATACAAATAAAAAATGAAAATGAGAGAAAAGAAAGGGAGAGGTAATGAGAAAAGGGAAAGAACCAGGAGAAGGTTGGGATTTTCCAACATGCATAACTTGGATCTCCCATACTTTGAAATTCTGAGTTGTTTGAAAACTTCAAAAGAATTTAATTTATCCCAAGTAAGAGAACAGTCCACAAATTTTGAAGTGACAATTTTCCAAAATTCCCAACTTTTCGCTGTTTTTTCGACTTGGAAAAGTTGGGAAATTTCGGGCTGTGAAGATAGAAAAAAATAATAATAGTAGAAATAAATAAGCACAATATTATTTAAGTGTTGTTTCATTTCATTTGTATTGGATATTCCTATACATGGTGGATACGGTGGAAGATCAAGGATATTGGTCCAAAGTAGAATAATTTATTTTTGTTTGTGCATACCCTAACCGGCAAAAGCATTCGGCCAATCTTTGAATAACTAAGTAAGAAAATTAATTTATTATACTAGTAACTAATCCCTCGGCTTTCATTTTTTCGAAAAATGGGATATTTTGCTGGTGGGGTTAGAAAAAATTGGATTCCCTCCTCCCCCCTGGTTTTTCTTTTCGCTGCGGCCCTAGCTACAGTGTAGGGAGTTGACACTGGCCTAAACGAATTATTCTTTTAGATGATTTGTATGCCCACTGACTATATATGAATACTTCCATTCAGATTATTTTCGAAGAAAAACGGCCCGCTAATCTTATCATGGATTATTCCACACCACACATTTATTTCATGAAAATATTCCCTTTCTGCGTTTATAACACAATTAGGATTATCCGCAGACCAGTACCTAGAATTTTGGGACGAGACTACTCCATTTGTAGTGAACGTAGATTCATCACTAAACAAAATTGTTTTGTGAAAGTGTATATCACTCAAATATTCTCCTTGAGCTCACAAACATAATTCTAACCTTCTTTCTTCATCTCCCGGTTCCAGAGTGTGTACAATTTTTGGCTTGAATGGTTTTATTTTATTTTTTACAAGGCATTTCCTGATATTTTCTCTAGGAATAGTTAAGTTCCAACTAGCCGATTGCTAGCTTGAATGAGTATTATTTCGAAAATATGTCAGTATTCGCACACCATTTATATTCTCACGATGTGTTTTTGAGCATATGCCTCGATACATGACCTGTATCGTTAAAAACAGAATTTATACGGTTCACTGTACTGTTACTGAAATTCACTAGTAGCTTCTCTTGCGGAAAGAGCATTATTTCCGACAAGGTGCACAAGTTCAATTTTTTGATTCTCTCATGATTATTCCTACCGCTTTACGCAATATTTTTCTCATAATCCGACGGTTCTGTTTCAATACAGTTTTTGACAGTAGCAATAATAATCAACAATAGTCTTTTGTTTCCAGTGCCGAATGAAAAGAGCGCGATTTTGCATATCCGCACGATGTTTCACGGCCAACTCACCAAGATCTGAAAACAATTTGAGAGGTGTGCAGTTAACATCCCATAATGATACAATGTGAATGTTGATTCCACCAGAAAATTATTAATAAAAATTTTTTTTTATCAAATTTGGTATACCACCATTTGGGAGGGTGCCCAGTCCAACGGTTATTTAAATTTGTTCCTAAAAAAATCGCTTATACGATTTCTTGTATTTTGATCTATGAAAATATTCGCAGTAGGCCTTGGTTTTTATAGAAAGAAAATGATATTTGGTCCCAAGGTACAGTTTTTTAAGCTCAATTCAAAATAAAGTTCTTCGAAATCGGAGAAAAGATGCAAATTTTAGGGAGGTGTCCCGCTTTCAATTTCGATTTTTGAGATAAAATCTTTTGGCTTTACACTTCTCCATTTATAAAAAAAGTTCGAAATTTTCGAAGGAAGAAAGAAAGTAACTCAATATATCAATGAGAAAAATTAAATCAAAAACGATAAAACTCACAAATTTGAAAGTAGTTGTCTTTCATTCATTTTTTTGTTGCAGTTTATATCTGAAAGAAACTTATTTGCCTGATCTACACATCTTTGAAAAGAGTTTTCCTTTTATATATTTAATTACTTCCATCCTTTCTTCAAAAGTTTTCCACTTTCTGTATAATGATGGAGAAGTTGAAAGTCACAGTTTTTCCCAAAAATTAATTATTTCTAAAAATATATCGAAGCCTTTGCTGTAGAATATATATAAAAATACACGGTTTTTTTTATTTAGAACTATTAAAATCTTCGCCTCTCTGATGATACCACTTTAGTGAAACGTGCGTCGAGAAGGGTGTTGAAATTCGGATGTCTGAGAGAAGTGTTTGTATTGTCATGATGAGATAATTGAATTCAAAATTACTTGAAAAGAGAAAATGATCTTTAAACATTTCATTGTTGAAAATAATTGAATTTTTTTAAATATATTTCTAAATTACTATCGTAATCGTACAGTTATTAGTTAACTGATTATTTCACTTTAGTGATTTAATTCATTAACTGACATGTCCTAAAATAAATATTTTTATTTGAGATACCCATATATTTCGAAAATATTGATTCATAATTCACACTAATGACTTCCCAATTTCGTAATTTTTATTAGTCATCATCAACCGTTATCAGTAGTTAATTGTATGTTAGAGTTTTTTTGTAACAACGTTATTTGTATCGTGTAGCATTTAATATTTTTGAATAATCTAATGTATATACATATAGAAAAATAAATACCCTTTTGTAGTCTTACATAACCTATTTTTGTGAAACATATCAAACCGAGATATCATGTAAAGTTGGGAAACAATAAATATCAATTGAATTGTATGTCGTATTTGTTAATTTATCGTCTCCTCTCCAGAAACACATCTAGAATATACAGTGAGTGGTTAAATCATGAAATAATTTAGTTATTTCGCTAATAAGAATGAAAATCATGAAATGGGTCGCTTTTTATGTAGACAAACCGCAAAATCAACATAAGTTGACGTTAAGCAAATCTAACGACTGATTCTTCTAACACATTACAAGAAATTGAATAGAACAAGCCCATACTTGATGAAAACCCATATTGAAACTCATCAATACAGTTTATTGTATGATTTTCACTATAAAGACTTTTACAAAAACCGCGACACGTGTTTTGCTATACAATAACCATAAAACCCTTTAAAGTGAAAATCATACAATAAACTGGATATGTATCTGTAGTGTAGGAAGGGTGAGTGTAGGCCCACATCACTTAGGCCACATGTGACCCATTGTAGGTATATCCTCCCGAGGAGTTGTCCTCCTAGGTCATCGTCGATCCTGTCCATTTCAGGAAGGTGGACATCAGGTCACTGGGAGACGTCTCCTTTACATCGGCTGGTGTAGTGCGCCCGACTCACAATCGGAAGGCTGTGGGTTCGATTCCCGCTTCGACCAGATATTTTTTTCGGTTGAATTTATCTGATTGAAGCTGGAATGATTCTGCAACCGTGTTAGGAATCACACGTTAAAAGGGAAGACCTCGTTAGTCCTTATCTCGCACAAGTTTCTCAACTTATGAGAGTTGTCGTTCGTATGGGGGCGACAAACAGATTTTAGACAGAAACACACTCTCCTGTTCACACATCCTGCATAGAGGTGTGTCTACTAGCCCCATATTATGGAGGTGTTTCCTTAGTTTACAGTGGCCAGTCAGCGTAGATTTTTCCTGGTCATCGCCAGACATTCATCTTCTTGGAGCTTCTTTAGTGAAATCCGCGAGACTCCTCAATAATATTTTTATTGATTTAGGCAGGTTGATATCTCTGATCTGGGACTGCGACTATATACACCTACACCAGAACATAAAATAATTTTTGATCCATTTTTGAACCATCTGCTCTTAGTATTTCCTATTCCCGGAGGATAAATTGATGTCTACTTCGTATTAGAGCTGTTTAAGTCAGTTCGTAGTTGACACTCGTAGAACTATCAAGTCGAAAGTATGTTTAAACTTTCACGAGCATGCTTTCTGCCTGCCTATTTCATGAGCTGCAAATACTTGTGGAGTCCTGTTACCAACAACTTGACAATCAAGTAATTTTTCAAATTGAGAAGATCCCACATGCAGTGTTTATCGGATCGTAATACTAGCATACCTACAGTCACAATTGCACAAATTTAACGCCAACAATTATTTAATTTTTTCCACAGCCAGCGTATATAAGGTATTCTATCACAAGACAGAGAAATACATAGAAGAATCGGATTTGATCTAATTTATTCAGTTCGGTTTAAATATTGATTTATAGGCTGGTTTAATAAATGAAACTTGGATTGGCCCATTTGAGCTACTTGGAAAATTAGACGGACAATAGTTTTTACAATTTTTGCAAAAACGATTTAATAAAAAAATCTTGTTAAGAGTCAAATACTTTCAAACTTGTGCAGTTTTTAACAAATACCCATCAAGTTAGATGGATGGAAATCTCTTAGCCACTGCAGTCACCGGATTTGCACCCTCTTGATAGAAAAAAAGGTATCCGTGAATGAAAATGTGATAATGAACAAGAATTGCAGAAATGAATGAATTCAACACGTGGTACAAGAAAATATAATTTGCCAGCATTTAGAAATCTTTAAAGAAAGCACGGTATTCTCAAGTAACGATAATTTTTCATTGTTTTAGCCTAATTGAATATTCCAGGGTAGAAATAAAAATATATTACTGTCTGAAAATAAGAATTGCAATGTTTTGCATGAAGTAGAATCATTTTGAGGCAGCAAAAAATGTATTAGTTTTTTCCAAAGGGGTTAGATGATTTCAACTGTGTTGTCATGAGATGTAATAAATTAAATCTTTGTTTTTTGGCAGGCCCTCACCAGAACCTACGGTTTAGGTGGTTTGGAGAGATGAAAATTTCGAGATTTTATTTAGAAATATTTATTGTTTAGTAAATAATTGCTCTCAGATTTTAGAGAAACCGTGTAATTTTTGAAAACTAAATGAAAGACCAACAATACTGTTACTCACTTGTAAAAACTGTTAAAAAATTTCTTGGGTTTTCGAAAAAAAATAAGCAATTGGAAACCATGTTACATGAACTTTGTTTACCTGAAATGACCTCCTCCTTCAGTTTGGACCATGACGATGTATAAAAGTAGAAACAATGAACATCAAATTTATAGAAAAAGTTTACAATAACCGAATATAAAAATTGTGAAAATAACATTAAAATAGTAACCTAAATAATCCAAGGAGTCATTCTTCAAATAACGCATTCGCCTTTCAGTTGTAGAGAAAACTTATGACTCCACCTTGACAAGAGTTTTTGCTGTTATGTCTTATAAAGAACTAGCGACTTGCTGGTATCAGGGCATATATAATTGTAATAATGATAATTGTAATAATGATAACTACAATATATAGTAATACATATTTATTCACCAATTGCAAACGAAATAACATTTAACTTGATACTAGAGATGTAGTGAAAAGACGGAGTGTCAGTAAGAATTGTTTTTGACCTCAACCATTAGTAAGTTATATAGATAGATAGATAGATATATTTTCACCACACTACATATATAAATACATTTATGGCATGTCAATATATTAATAGATACAATATAAAGTACACAATGAATAAAATTATACAATAAAACATATGATATTTTGAAAATGTTACAAACATAATCAAGTGAGGCATAAATAAATAGCGTAAACAGAATGGAATATTTCAGAGAAGTGATGTGTTGAGTGCATGACTCAGTTGCTTTGTTGTGACGAGAAACTCGTCTGTGGAATAAAAGCAGTGTTCAAGAATATATTTTTTTGTGCTTTTTTTGAACTGATCAAAAGATAGTGATTTGATTCTCTCCGGCAAGCAGTTATATAGATTGATATTCAGAGAATTATGTTGAGATTTGGTTAATCTATACCTTGGAGTTTTTAATAACTTAGCATACCTAGTATTATGGTCATGTATATCTGACTGGGTTTGTAACTGGTTGATATTTCTGTGTATTTCTAATAAGGCATTGTAGATATATAATGAAGGTAAAGGCATGATGCCAAACTTTATAAAGTGTGGGTGACAATGTTCTCTATATCCAACTCCAGCTAAAATTCTGACTGCTTTTTTTTGTTGTCGAAAGATGGTTATTGCACGAGTGGCATTTCCCCATAAAATTATTCCATAGTTTATCTGCGAATGAAACAGAGAGAAATATGTCATTCTCAGAGTATCAGGTTGAATTGCTTTTTTTAACTGCCTCAAGAGAAATAGAGTACTTGCTAATTTGTTACAGAGCTGTTCTATGTGATTCGACCATGTGAGTTTGTCATCAATAACAATTCCGAGTAGCTTGACAGTATTTCCCATTTGTAAGTTCATATTAGAGGAGAAGGTTATTTTTTGGGATTTGCTTGCGTTCAACTTGAGTTTGTTTGCAGTAAACCAATTTTCAGCACGTTTTTCAATGTTATAAGAAGAAGAAGTGAGTTCCATAAGGTTTTTACCGGTACTCATCAAAGTAGTGTCGTCGGCGAATAGAACACTTTTATTGGGTAATAGGAAGTTGCATAGGTCATTTATATAAATTACAAATAAGAATGGCCCAAGCACTGACCCCTGTGGGACACCATGTTTTATAGGTAGAAAGTCTGAGTTTCTTTGGTTAACAGTAACACATTGTTTTCTATTTTCTAAATATGAACTGAATAACTTCAATGCCACCCCTCTAATACCGTAATATTTGAGTTTCAAAATGAGTATCTCATGAGAGACACAATCAAAGGCCTTCGACAAGTCACAGAGTGTAATATCCGTGAGTACACCTTGTTCCAGACCCTCAACTATGCCTTCCAATATATTAAGAATTGCAAGAGTTGTAGAGCGATTTTGTCGAAACCCATACTGTGCATTATTCAAAAATTGATTTTTTTCAAAATATTTCACTAGTTTATTTTTCAGAATTATTTCGATGATTTTAGCAAATATGGAAATAATGGATATTGGTCTATAATTGTCAATTTCTGTAATATCTCCCTTTTTATGAATAGGAATAACTCTGGTAAATTTGAAACTATCTGGAAAAATGCCTTCACTGAAGATCAAATTGATCATTGATGTTAATGGCGCAAGAATTAGATCTGATGTTTGTCTTATGATATGGCAATTTAAATCATGTGTATCTACTGATTTCGAATTTTTTAATGCATTAATTGCATCAAGAACCTCATAGCTTGTGACTCCCGTTAGGAAAAAAGAATTGCATGGCACAGGAAAATGTTTGTATTGGATCAATTCGTCTGGTATATTGGGTAACTGGTTTATTATATTTTCAGCAACACTTGTGAAGTGAGCGTTGAAAGAGGTTTCACATATTGGAGTTTCAGGGTTACTTTTAGTTTTCCTATTTAACTCATAGTTTATAATTTGCCAACTAGCTTTTGATTTGTTTTCTGATGTACTGATATAATGTCCATATGAATTTCTTTTTGCTTCTTTCAATTCCTTCCTGTAGCTTTTCTTAAGTGAATTGTATGCCACCTTATCAGTATGATTTTTCTTTGTATCATAGATACATTTTACTATTGAAAGTGTGTCCCTCTTCTCCTTCAAAGAATTATTGTACCATATAACTGGCGGTTTTTCTCCAATTTTATACTTTTTATATGGAAAGTGTACTCCCACATAATCAGCATAAGTATCAACAGGAAATTTGCTAGAAAGTTGATACCTAAATTTGTATTTTCAAAAATACCCCAATCAATACTCTTGAGGGATTCTCTGAATTTTTCCATTGAGGAGTAAGATAAAGATCTTTTCATAATTATGTCGGGTTTACATTCAGTGATTTTGTTTAAGATTATATATTGTCCAATATGGTCAGACAGACATGGATCCAATACACCTGAAGTCATGTTCTGTTCCTCTATATTTGTCAATATATTATCAATGCAGCTGGATGAATATGCTGTTATCCTGGTGAATTCAGATATGATTATAGTGAGGCCAAACGAATTCAGTAAGCATTTCAATTCAGATAAGACATTCGAATTCGACTTGAAATTAATGTTAAAATCACCCAGTATTATGATTTTATTTTTACCTCTTACGTATTTATTTAATAAATTTTCCAGGTTTACCAAGAAAATTTCAGCATTTCCCAAGCAGGATCTGTAAAGTGTTATTATTAAGACTTGGTTTGATAATTCTAAGCCACAAAATTCAGAGTTTATCTCATCATTCAAATCCTTTAGTTGTAATGGTTTAGACTTTATATTATTTTTTGTAAATATAGCTACTCCTCCGTGTCTATTATGTATTCTACAGAATTCTGCTGCCAGAGAGAATCCTGAAATGTTGATACTTTCAAGATTTGTTTTTTCTTGCCAATGTTCTGATAGACATATTATATCAAAATTGAATTTGTTCAGAAAAAGATCAATTTCTTCAGTTTTATTTGATAGGCATTGTATATTTATATGAAATACACTCACCACATCGACCCCCTTCAATTCCTTAGATAAAATAAAATTTGTCAATTCTACATGAGACAATGAAACTGATGCGGTTTCCTCCTTTGTAGTGTTTGACAATTTTTTGGAATTCCCCAAATTTATCAATATTGGTGATTTGTCATTAGAATTCAATTGGAGTCTTTCCTTGCTCTTTCTAAAAAAGAGACTGGTCCCACTGTAGGTCCATCTATTCTGAAGTCATATCTGCGATATCCCACACCTCGAGGCCAGAAGGATGGTTTGTAAAAATCTTCCTTAAATTTAAAATCCGCCGCTACCATAAAACTCTTGAATCCGTTTTGTTCTTTTAGGAGAGTTACTGTAAAATCCTGTGCGTTTTGATTAGTCTTTTCCTGTAAGTATTCTTGAATGTCTTTTTCTTCAACATCTTGATTAACCCTGTATATAAACATCCATACTCTTGGATGCCGTCCTCTGAATTTTCCATTTCCATCATCTGCTTGTCCAATGTTTTTCCGATGATATTTTTTAGGTCTCCTTTCCACTGTTTTCCACTCACTATGTTCTATCTCATTCTTGTTTGGCTCTTCTTGATCAGTCAAATTGATGATATCATTCATCAATTTGAGCTGTTCCTTCTCAATGTTGGACATCTCATTTTGCTTTCCATCAGAGCTGGAGTTCCCATTAGTTTCGGCAGATGTTAACTCATGTTTACTTAAATTTTGATGTGACCAGTTTTTCTGAACCTCTCGTATATCAAATTTCGGTACGGTATGACCACTCTGTTTCAGAATGCTATCCACGTTTTTTTCAACAGAAGGAATGCCCGTTCTTATCTCCGATGTAGCGTTTTGTTTTTGCAGGTTTAGTATTTTTTCTTGGATTAGTTCCTTACTTTCTTTCAATAATGTGTTATTTTCAGACAAAAGTTTATTATTCTCTTCCAATTGCTTGATGATTTTCCTTTGCATGACCACTTCTATCTTCAGTTTTTCATAATCCATTTTCTCATTTGTTGTGAATGCACCCGCAACATTTGTGCCAGTCGCATCCTTATCCCAAGGACTATTAACGAGTGTACCTAGAGATTGACCTTTGGATTGTCTGTATAGATTTTCTTCAATTTCCTGCTTACAGCAGTTTTTTCTCTCCAGGCAGCTTTTATGATATGCTTTCCTGCAGTTTTGGCATGACATTGGATTTTTTATTACACTTTTTTTGCAATATTCACATTCTAGATTTAACACCACATCTTTACTTTCCGCCATCTTAGAACACTTTCGACTTTCAACTAGTGGTAAAGATAATTATACAATTTAGGTATAATTATAAATTGTTCCCGTAAATATGATCAAAAATGCATTGACAAGATGAAGCCATTGTCTGAATTTTTGATAGTGCCTGATTAAATAGATACAACTCAATAGTCCTGATAGTGTTACTTTCTAAGCAGGTTTTTTACGCCGATGACTTGCCATCTTTTTCAATAAATCTCGAAAGACATAAGTGAACCAAGCGTCCGTTGACGTAATAGTACGCCGGCTGAAAGTGTTTTCATGAATAGTTGACATCATACTGAGTTGAAAAAAATTGTCAGCTGCATTGTGGAGGGGGGGGAACTATGCATCAGCTGCTTGCATGAACTTGTGAGAAAAACACGTAAAATAAAGTAGTAAGTCAGATGAAATTTAACTTCGTGATTGTTTAATCAAAAGTACGGAAATAACAATCAGCTGCGTATTTAGCGATGGAGAAACCATCAGCTGACGCACTAAAGATTCAGATAACTCGAGCAATGCGCAGAATTTTTCAGGGTATATTTTTGTCTTGTTTTATTTTGAACAAAATGCATAATGTGAAATAATATACGGTGTGAAATGAAAATAATAATCTAAAATGGTATTATAAGAAAAGTAGAAATATAGAAATGGGGAACTTTACAGAACTTATTCGCTATCGATAGTATCGCTATAATAATTGTTCTTTGATGAATCATCATCCGAACTGTCCTGTAGGAAATCATTCTCTTCATTTCGATCAAATTCTTGAGGTCGATTCTCTTCACAACCATCTGTAAATGAATATGTTAATCATCAAAATTGGACTACGAAAAATACTTACATTACTTATATTACTCAAAGAAAGTGTCATCGACAAAAAATTCCATACCGCCAAAATGTTCATCCATTATACTGGTGACTGATGGAGGTACATGATCTCCTTCGAACCATTTGAAGGCATATTTCTCTTATTTTCTTTCCATCCATAGTTAGTAGGAGATAATTGAGAAGGGTCTTGAAAATGAGCATGGCTTCAAAGGTGTGCTATGTACGAAGTGCGCAGTAAATGCAGGCGTAGCTCGAATTCACATGGTGAGAAGATTGCCCCCTTGATATGGTTTTTTCACTTGACTATATCATTGTCACTAATTTGATGATATTCAATTAATGTAGCAACTTGTGTAGCGTTGACATCGTTCATCCTTTTGAATGTGTACAAGGGACAAACAAATTCTTCAATTGTTATAAAGACCCTGTCTAATCTACAACTCGGGATATTTGTAATATTACTCAATTTACTCAATGCTTTCGTATATGCCTGAAATTTTCGCTTATTTTTCATTTCCTGTAAAATACAGGATTGAAATCGCAACCTGTGAGTGCATGGAACCCTTGCAATGCAGAGCACAAATCGGTTCCTTAACATTTTTCAAAGATACATTATTTTCCTGATGAATCTCCAATATAGAATATTACTGGAGTTTCATCCCAACACTAAATCGTTATTTCAACACGTGTTTCGATCACCAAGTGATCATCTTCAAGAAGAAGATTAAACTGTTTATTCATCTTCTTGCATAGCCAAAATAGTTCTGATTTTTGGTGATGTTATAAATATCCTGAATTCGCAGAATGGAGAAACTCAATTATTGGTCCAAAACTGGTCGGCAGCACAAAAAAGTATTCAGAGATTTATAATGACTCCAAACACATGCTCCTTGAAAATACCAAATGGCTTCATTTGTCCGTAGCATAATGGAAACTGGCAGATCTACATAAAATGATCCCGCTTGAGATATGGTTCCAGAAATTAATTGGTTGAAATAACTCGCCTCCTATAAGGGAAATGCTTCCACTAAAAATAACGAGAAACACAAAAAATGGTTACTGAAGTGAAAAAATTCACTTTTGTTTCTGAACAATTACAAATCTTCTCAGGTTCGACATATTCCTGATAAGAACTATCAACACAATCACGTCCATTGCGCGGTTACAAACAAATTGACGAAACTTGTCAGTCAAAGACTACTCAAATAGCTTAATTTTACTTTACTGATTGAGCATTCCCTTTTAATGGTTTCAACAAATCAGATTTTGATTATACCTTTCGATTGTTATTTGCCTTACTTGCATTAATTTGACATTGATAATATACAAGATCCAAACAAAATAGGTTTTTATCAACTAGACATCCTGAAAATTTCTCTAGAAAATTCATTTCTTCAACATTGCTTCATTTTGTTTCATACTACCACTATTTTTCCAAGAAGTAACACAACCAACAACAAACCACATTTCTGAAGAAAATAAATCCTTATCAAAATTGAGAAGCATCTATAGGGTAGGATATATATAGGATATTCACATTAAGAAGAGAATGACGTCACAAGATGACAAGTGACAAGATGAACAGTACACATGTTGGCGTTGCCAACATGTACACTATTTCGAACTTTCAAATTTGTTTGTACTGTTGATTTGTTTTATTGCTATTAACCTTACTTACTATTAATTTACTTAGTTGAAATACAACTTTTTTGAGACTGTTTCGACAATGCTTTAAGCATATTGAATATACGCAGGTCTTATCAAAAGAAATTATTATTTTTGAAAAGAACAACGTCTCGGCAACGTCTGAAATTTTACTATCAGTTGAGCAACTTACAAAATGAAGTTTTACTAGTTTCATCGCTATTTAACGCATTTCATTGGGAATTTTAAAGTTGTTATGTTGGATATACAAAATTACCAAAAATAACGTTATTCTCTTCTAATGTGAATATCCTATACATTCAAGAATACAGTTGACAAATGATACTGGGGTCCAATCATACTTTGTAGAGTTATTGGACAAGGTATCGGTAAAACAATATAAACATTGAATGACTTATATTGATTACAATTATTAATAGTACAGGTTTCTACCACTATCAGATAATGGAATGGAAATTAATAATAATACATTCATACAGCACAATATTTTTAGTAACATGAATACATTTCAAATGCAAATATTCTTATAATTAGTTCTTCAAAATTGAATCATATGCTTGGAAAACATAAGGTGCAACTTCCACAGATCTTGATTTCAAACTCAGCGTGGCTGTTGTTATACCTGGTTGCAACTTCAGTTCCAAAAGTACCCAAATATTGTTAGTTAGTTTCAGAGATTGATATAACATGTCTTGTCCTTCTACGTTGCGCTTAGCAATAGTGAAAATATTGTTGAGGGTCATTTTGTTGGAAACTCCATCAGTTGTTCCCTTGATATCATTTATGGTGTACTGAACCTGAAAGAAAAAGTTATCAGGAATAATAATATGAAAGAAGAGTATCAACCGTAAAACATACGGTGACTATAAATACAGAAAAACATTTCAAATTTAAAAAACAAAAAGTGGAAACTCAGAAAATTAAGCAAATGAAAATGTTTTCAATGTTTCAAGGATCACGATATTTCTTTAGATATGATAAGAGTAGAGTCTATGACCCAACATGCTTTTCTCCCTGCTTATAACTGAAATAAAAATGAAACTACTGTCAAATCTACTGTCTGATTTGCAACCCAATAACACCAGAGAACTAAGATAGAGTTAATCGAGGGTATTGGAGAGGCTGGAGAAAGTGCCCAAGTTTAGGAAACAATGCCTACGAACTAACATCGACCAGACAAAGAAGAGATTAGCAGTTAGACAGAAAAGCCAAGTTCACTGAGTTCAAATGAAGAGATGTTGTGTAGTTGTATCAATCCCAGAGAATTAATACAGCTCATGTGTGGCATAAGAACGTGAGAAGTCTCTGACGTATATACTGAAATATTCGTCTAATCTATAAATACAAGCGCTTCATATTGCAAATATAGATAGTTTCAAAAATTAGTTCCTAGATTAATTTAAGTTAGTTCAAAGATAGTTCTAAGAGAAATTCAAGACAAGTGACGATTAAACAAGTGAAATGAGTAGTACAATAATTATGAATGTATTGTTCTAGTATGAGTTATTAAAATGGTCAAGTGTACCAATTATTATTAAGAAATCACATAGATTACAATATTTATCTGACTAATATGAAAGAACAATATCAGTTGACGGCAGTTGAAAGAAGAAAACGATAAGCAGTATTGTGCTATACTATTTTTTTTGCTATTGTGACATACATAATTCATCAATGGGCCAAATGATGTTGAGTAATTTCTGTGTAATAAAAAGTTGTAATTCTAACAGTCACACTATATAATTTTTTAGTTGTGAGTAGAGCTTAGATTTAAAAAAGCAAAGCAATTTAAATAGAGCAAGATATAGCAGTTTACAATAGTGTAATTAAGTAGGTAGGCTTGAACAGAGAAAGATTACTGAAGTGTAAGTGAGCTACAATCAATCTTATTAAAGCTATCGATTACTTTCATAAATATAATTTGATACAAAAAACACGTATCTTGAGCAACTTACAACTTGTACACAAAAATGTTTTTCAAAAAAATATTACATACAAATCTCCTGGACACTTCAACACTGAAGTGATCATTAATGAAAACACTTTTGTCTAATTTCCACTAGTTATTTTATTTTTATGACCAGTTTTGGGTTTTATCCCACTATCAAGTATAAAAACTAACTAATCAAGCATAAAAACTTGTTTTATATTTGATGATGGGATAAAACCCAAAACCTAACCTAACTGGTTTTTACACTTGATAATGGGATAAAACCTGAAACCGGTCATAAAAATAAAATAACTAATGAAAATTAGACAAGTGTTCTCATTCATTTCATTAAAATAAGTCCTGTTACGGCTATTTATGTTTCAGTTGAAAAATCTCACCTCATTTGCAGAAGGAATGTCTCTCCAAGTAGTCAAAAATACTCTCTTGTCCAAAGTACCATCCTCGGTGAACAGAACCTGAATTGGTACTTGGCAAGCATAATAAAACACATCAACACTGTTCTTGATGGCAACTTGCAAGGTAGTTAGCGGCTCCATTCTTTGAACTGGACCGGTGGTGCTCAAGGGAAGACTGTACTCCAAACTCTGACCAGGTTGCAAGGCAGGTACATTGAGTGGGGCACTTGGAGTTATACCGAAACTGTTTTTGTTGAACTGAATAGCAAACCCTGTCATTGCCTGTGGATTATTAAAACGAACATTTTAGACTAAATCATAAAGTCCGTACTGTAGATCTCAACAATTCCAGATGATATCAGATAGTTTTCCCAGCATTGTAACAAGTAGTAACCCTTTCTATACGAAGGTGTTTTTTTATGCAGTACTCCCTGTACACAGGTTTTTTATTTGACGTATACGTACGACAGTCGTACTCAGAACAATTATATTGAAAGAAAAATGCAAAATACTAATTTTATTCATTAGAAAAATCAATCTATTGATTCACAAAAAAAAATTAAAGATAATTCTACGGTTTGAAGAAAGAAAAGATTAAGGAATACTTTCAAAATTCAGAACGTCTTTTTGGTGTGATACAGATCAAAACAAGGTGTCACACACACTCCGAAGTTACAAATGTCTCACTGGTAAGTTGTTTCAGTTCTTTTTTTATTCGCAGAACATACTGCACACCTTTTAACGGGAGGTCTTGCAGTAGGTTTGGATTTCGGTATCATTTTTATGAAGAGGTCTTGCAGTAGGTTTGGATTTCGGTATCATTTTTATGAAGTGTCTTGCCATGAGTCGTAAAGGGTTAGTATAGAAAAGAATTTGTTTCATTTTCATCAGATTCAATATTATCCGGCGGTTCATCGTGTTCTGGCTCATCATCGTATCCCTCTTCATCTTCACTTTCTCCACTACTGAAGATACACTCGTTATCATCCACGTCAGATAAATTATCGGCTATATTTTCCAACTCTTTTTGGCTTAAATACCTGCTAGACATGTTTACAGTATTTAGGTACCCTATGACGAAATGATACTGTCTGAAACATGTGCCTTCAAACAGTAATATTTTGCCTATCAAATGCGCAGCCGCTGAGATTGTAAATTACACATGTCCAGCTCGCCGTATTCGTAAGACACTCGTGAAGCTGTCTATTATCATTTAAATTTGTACGACACTTGTATTCACATTGACGTACGTATACATACGGCACTCGTATAGAAAAGGTTAATATTTGTCCAAAATATCTGGTGTACAGATATTTTATCCTTTCAAATGATATTGGAATATAGCTGAGCTCAGTTGAATTGTGAAATAAAAAACCAACTCATCAATCCAAAAATAAAAAAAATCATAAATTTCACAATAATGTGTAATATGATTGAATAAATAAAGTAGATCAATCATAATTAAACATAAACTTCTATGAAACTCGTGTCTGATCATAATTATGGCACGAATTGATTCACCTGTTATCATAAATTTGACATAAAAACAGAATGTTTCGTTTGTTTTCCTCAAACACTGAACCATTGTGCGTTTTGTATCAACACCATAATACAAATATTAACGAAAATGCAGTTGTCCCGGGAACTCTTACTTTACATTCTCATTAATAGGACATTATTGGGCACAATCATGTCGCTGGAATTGCAAAGGCTGCTTCTCAAAAGCTTGGAACACTGTTCCGAACCAGAAAACTGTACACACCTTAGCAACTTTTTGATGTTTCATAAAGCTCAGATCAATCCATCTGGAGTATTTTTCTCATGTATGGAGCTCCGCCCCTAAGCATATCCTGAAACTGCTGGATTCCATCCATAAAAGAGCCATCCGCCTGATTAGAGAAGCGAACATCACTTGCAACCTTGAAAGTCTGATTGAAAAAAGGTCCTGGGGATTTGTCTCTCTTCTATAGACACTTTCACGGGAAGTGTTCGAGTGACTTGAGAAGACATGAGAAGTACTACCGATTCCATTCCCATCATGGATAATGACAACTTTGACAGAATGGGGTCGTTCAATCAAGTCTAATTTTGAGCATTTTTATATATTTCGATACTGCTTTCGTCCAGAAAATAACGGCAAAAATATCAAATTGATATCATTTACTGCTATCAGGGTAGAAGATTTTAAAACTGCACGTTTGTCGAAAGCTAATATGACGTCATGACATACGTGCGATTATTGATATAGTGTCTGAACCATTATAAAGTGAAGCATTCAATGTTTGAGGATTGAGTAAAGATGTGTTCAGCCCAAAAAAAAATTATTTAGGCAGATACAGGTAATTTACCATAGGTGTACTTATTCGTGGTTATGGAATATTTCAATTAGAATTAGACTGAGTTTTTTTCATTAAATGATCAAGAGCGTTTCTGAAGTCTAGCTATTCAAATTTGAATTTTTTGCATTAATGGGAAATAAAAGTTAAGGGATATATTTCAGCGTATTACTATGTTCAGGTAATAAATGAGGATTTGTCCACCCTGTTCAATAATAAGTATTAATAAGTATTTATTTTATTATTACTTACAAATAAATGTGATGTATTTACATTAAAATGGTCCTCACAACAAAAACAAGTTCATTTAAAGAATTCCTTTATAGTACTGCTATTTGCAAGGCTTTGTTAACTTTTTGACATTAGTTAACAGTTACAAACAATTTGTTTGATGCACACAATACTTTTTTGGGATTTCCTTATCATCCGTACTTCCACAACATAGGCAGATGAATACAAAACACCAAAAGATAATTGGATTTTTACACTGTTCAAACAGAAACGTCTGAAACTAATAGCGATTTCTAGTTGGCTCTTCCATTTCGTATATCTAGTGATGTCACGCCCACTTTCAATTTACTGGTTCTTTGGACTGTTTTCTGAAGCATCGGATTTACTCATAATTTTTTTTTGCGAATATTCTTCAAATTCCGCTTTGAATTATGCCACAATACCAAATATATGGGACTAATAGTCGATGAAAACCTATGCTGGAATAATCATATAACCCATCAAATATATAGTGCATATTTCTTATCAATATTCAGCTATTTAATTCCTATATGCATTACATATGGACAGACATTATTGAAGAACATAAAAACACTTCAAAACAAAGTCATGAAAATGTTATTCAGGCTTGAATAGAGAACCTCAACTGATACTTTATACAGTGTAACCAGGATACTGCGCCTATTTGGGATATTCTAGAAATCGAACAAGGTAAATTTGCATACAAAATTGTACATGAACAAGTCAAATGTAATACCAACTTCACATTCGTTAATCAACTCCACGAATAAAATACTTGTATCCATAATTATGTCTTTTTAGAACCTGTACATACTAATATTGGCTTAAATAATCCCATAACATTATAACAGAAATAACAGATATCCCTAATATCAGTATCTCTAGGAATGAAATAAAGAGTTTTTATACTAACATACTCAACAAAGGAATTGCTTAAATCTTTTCATTTCTCTCTATCAATTACTATTAGATTTTAATTTTATTTACATTTGTATTATGAATTCTCAAGTGAATTTTTTTGTACTGTATAAAGTATTACTATATTGTTTTTAGCCAGCTTTGAGACCAGCATGTCGGTGCTGCTTTGGATAACTTTTTTTTTGATAGTGCTGCTATTACAAAGACAAAAAAGCAAATATCATCATAATCCACTCACTATAACTGGGTTTCAATATAGAAATCTAATCACTGTGAAAAAATCTGTTAAGTCTGAGAACAATTACATATCACTTACCTGCATAGCTTTATTAGTCAAGGTCATATCCATAGAAATTTGATTGGTTCTCCTTGAGAATGTTCCAAAAATCTCAAGACCTTTTCCTTTATCTGCTGGCAACCAGCAGATCTTCGGCGGGGTGTACATGGTAGGGGCAGAGGTTAAACCAAATATGTCACCCAATAATCCTGTAGTTGATGGAGCAGCACCTGCACTGAGATCAGGTCCGCCTAACTAAAAAATATATTGCCTCCTATATTTCATTGTAATTCGACTTTATCATTATTTTGAAAAAAAGAGACTTGAGAAAATATACTTATAAAAATAGTCTTTAGAGAAAAGTTAAGAATTTATTGTGCCTAATACTGGGACTCTTCAATAATTAAATTTCAAAAAAGTCTATTACCAAAACGTCCAATCCCCCACCAAGCAAATCTACATTGCTTGTTGGGACTGGAGCAGGTGCAGAAACTGGTGGAGCAGGCGCACCCAGATCCATAGAGAGTAAATCGCCAATCAGACTCTCCTGATTCGGAATGACTGTAGCTTCAGGTGCACTAGATACTTCTTCATTTGAACCTTGTCTTGCTGGAAGAGATTTTCTGACTCCTGAAATGAAATACATGATTATTAAAGTAGCATGATCCAATCTGATATTCCAAACAAAACGATTTGGCAGATATGATTCAATTTGAAATGAAATACGGGGTCTGTTAATAAAAAAATAAGGTGAATTTTCATTTTTCTCAAAAAATGTTTATTTATTCATCAATATCTATTTTGAAGTGATCCGGTGCATCATTGTAATAAAAAAGCCATTAATTGTTTTTTCGCAATACCGGACATTTTTTCGTGTTACTTCTCGCAAGCCGCGCATAACTTTAAGATAATACTCCTTACTGTCCGTACGACCATGTGGCAAGAACTTCTGATACTCTACGCCACTGTAATCTAAGAAAACTCTGAGCAAAAGCTAGACATTTGATTGAACTTGGGGTGGTTTTTAGGTCTTGGATCTCCAGGGCTCTTCCATTGGAACGATTGAACTTTGGTTTCGATGTTATAATAATATACCCATCATTCGTCACCAGTTATGACCCTTCTAAGCAAATCTGGATCACCATTGAAGTTATTCAACAATTCCTGACAATTCCTGAGCGATGCTCATGCAACGGTTTTTTCAATAGAAATTCAGCAATTGTGGAACGAATTTCGCTGCCAAACGCTTCATACCCAAAATTTCCGAAAACATTGCATGGCATGAGCCAACCAATATGCCGACATCTTCAGCAACTTCTCTAATAGTGATTCGACAACTCTCCATAACAATTTTCTTCACTTTCTCACCAGTCGTTAATGTGCTGGGGCACATTTTTCTGACTCAGAGTACAATCACCGTATGCCACTGTCAACATTTCAAGTGTTTTTGAGCATCTTATTCCATTTTTTTTTACAAAATTTGATGCAAATTCTTTAATCAATTTTTTTCATAGCAGAAAATCGCCGTACATGCAAAACATTTGTAACTTCTGTACCTCTCACCAACAAACTAAACATGCTAAACAGATGAAACTGTGAAAATATGTTCGAGACAAGTATACCAACATAATAAAAATTTAAAAATCGCTAATGGAATGTACCTATCCCGCGAAATTTGAATATTCTTATTTTTTTAACAGTCTCCGTACTTACTATATATTTAAATTTTCCACTATCAAATTCATATTATGTATAAAAAAAGCATAACACTCCAAACTCAAAAGGCATTCATGAGAAATGAATAAATGTCCTAGAAAGAACACTCCAGAAATTCCAAGAATTTTGTAGCATATTTGTCAGCTGTGGTTTTCAATGCCAAAACCAGAATATGCTTCACTGTCTTCAAAAACTGTGTTTGAGTCTAAATAACTTAAATATTTTTATTTAATATAGAATATGAATTGAAAGTTGAAGAAAGAAGAGAACTGAAAAAAACTATTTTGGAATACCTAATTATTAAAAATGATAAAACAGCTTTAGGGAAAGATCCTTATGGATATATAGAATACCAGTAAAACAAAACACAAAGTACTAAAAATTGTCATTATAGAATTCTTCTAAACTGTAATAGGGTCCATCAATCAAGAAAGCTTTTGTAATTTCTTTCATGTAGTTTGGCAGGTGGTTGTTTATTTTACATCCATTAAAGATGAGAATCCTTTATGAAAGTTAATGTAGGATTTGGTAATATTATTTGATAGTAATATGCTGTGGAAGTTCAGTTTTTTTCTGTGTATGTTTCCGTTTCTATTATGAACAATTCTGCAACTATTAGTTCAATGCAAGGCAACTTACGAACTAAAATGTTTTTGAAGAAGATATGTTTCCAGTTATCAGGTTCAAGGGTTGTTTTTAATTCAGAAAACTAGATAGTGTTCTGTTTATTTTTGGACCCAGAAACTCAACGTTTGGTGCCAGAACATGAGTAATAAAGACTAAAGCACCTGTAAAACAAAAAGACACAAACAGCTTGTGAGAAATTAGAAGACGAAAAAAACCAATAAAGAGAGGAACAAGAAGCCAAATGAAATAAGAATTAGATGAATAGAGCAAGATCAAGTAACACTAATCTGAGTCTGAGGTAATTTTCAAGAAGGTCAAAGTCAAACTAAAGGAAACTGAGAATCGAAAGTAGAAGGAATCCAGGAGAGGCTTGAGCCAATAAATATTCAACAAATACAGGTACTCCATGATAAAATCTCACCAATCAGCGAGACTAATTTTTCATTAGTATTTCAAGACCACTATCTCATGCGGCAGGTAATGCCGTTAGTTTCAGACAGCATTAAAACACAGACAGTTAGTCTCAGAAAGATAAAGCTACTTTTTTATTTTTATTCTCTACAGGTTAGCTTCAGATACCCTTCAAAACATTTCTGTGGACATACAAAGTAATTACTTCAGAATCGAAAAAGATTTCGAAATCTGAAATGATAGTGAAATCTGAAACAGGTATACCAAAACTCAATAAAAAAATCAAATATCGTGTCAACCACAATACTTTCAAATCCAGAAACAGTTGCACATTCGATTTGTTGATATCGATTTTCATAAATATTCTGCAAATGCATTTCGTTATTTTATGTATCTTATCACAAAACACTAACAATATCGACAATAATTCCACAAATATTTATATTACGAATAGAAATGAAGGATAGGGTAAATTTTCACCTGCACTTCTTCCTTCAACAAAAGCAGTGGGTGGTTTATGATACACGCTAGCCAATGATGATATGTGACAAATCAGTTCATCAAGTAATGTAGGTTCCAACAAATCAGTTTCTTCAGATATCAAAGGTTTGTCGGCTAGTACAACCTCTTTAGCGGCAGCTGGGTCGGTACTTAATAATCTATAAATAAAAGCGTCAAATTATGTTCATTATTAAACATTACATATTTATATATGAACGAATTACAAAATACCATACTTTTAACAGCTTAAAAAACCAAATAGTCAATTATATGCAAGAGGTTTGGTGTTCAAATAATATCATTGAATACTGTTTTTGTTAGGAAATGGATCAAGTATTTTCATGGATGAACAATGTAGTTTATGTTAATGTTTCAGACTCTGTTAAATCTATCATCAGGACATAAAAATAATGTCTTAGGGAAACAGTATACATGCCAACAAATATTGCACTCTTATACTCTGATATCGTTCTATCATCCAAAATTTAAAAAATGAAAACGTCCAACTCTAATCAATAGTCTGTGAGTCTGTGGTTATGAGTTCCATGTTTTTAGTACTTGATTTTCGTTTGTTTTTTTAATCTAGTTTTCTGTTTAATGTCTTTTTAACTTTTTTATCAAGGATAAACTAGTGTTTGATAATTCCCATTTCAGTTCTTCCAACAATGATGTGAAATTTCAATACTAGCTGGCATAAAATGTGACTTGTCTCTAATTTATTTATATATATATATATATATATATATATATATATATATATATATATATATATATATATATATATATATATATATATATATATATATATATATATATATATATATATATATATATCCTGCAACAGTGGCGCGGTGTTCCATATCTCTATATAGGAAGCAGATAGGAATCTAATTTTCTATAATATTACCTTATTGCTCGAGCTCGACAAAATAAAAATATTGGCGGTCACACAGGGTGTTCGATTTTTTCTGGGCGGATCCCAACTGTGTCTTTTTAAATGGCAACCTATATTTTTTATCGCTTTTTCGGTTTCTTCATAGAAAATAAAATAAACTTTATGTATATCTGCACTTCGAAAATATTGACGGTTTTCGAGATATCTAGCATGACAGGTTTTTTTTTCCAATATTCGTCACTCAGAATATTTGAAATTATAAAGTGGTGCCAAGTCCAGTTGAAATTTTTTTTTGGTCAAATATTCTACATTGGTAACTCTCTCAAACGATATATCTGAAATCGACCTGTGATATACAGGGTATGAAAAACCGCTTGCCAAATATTGTAAATGAAAATTTGCAAAATCTTCCTTAGATTAAATGGAACACCCTGTATATTATTGATCCATAAGAAGCGCCAACGAAACCTCTACAAATTTCATCAAGTATTCCCTATGGCTAAGTTCAATAGTTTTTCTTAAATGAGCATTTCTTTCGAAAAATGGTCATTTTTTCAAAGCGAAATCCATTTGACGACTGATAAAAATATACGAAAGATATCTTGTTTCAATTTTGTACATTAGAAGGTGTCCAAACAAATATTTTTTAACGAAATAAATGTATGTACCTATCACTTTTTGCTAAATGGAAAATTATTTTTTCATTGGATGCAGAATTTCACTCATAAATCGTGCAATATCAAACCAAACAAGTTAAAAGAAAGAAACATTATAAATAACTATTTTTTTCATGTTATTATATTCATTCAGAGCTTGAGTTCTAGATATTCAAATTTGTCAACTGGCAAATTACAAAACTACAAAAGGGAGAGTTTAATTAAGGTTGATAATGAAACTTTTATAAAATATGTTCAACATGTCTTCCATTTTCTTGAATGCAGAGCTGAAGTCTATGTTTGAAAGACTGTTCTACCCTGCGCAAGACAGCTGGTGTAATGCTGCGAAAAGCATTCGTTATTCTAAGTCGCATATTTTCGGGAGAAGTTGGTGGCTCAACGTAAACCATATTTTTTATTTATCCCCATAAGAAAAAATCTAGTTTCGTCAAATCTGGTGATCTAGCGGGCCACCGTACAGGCCCATTCCGTCCTATCCATTTATTGGGAAATACTTCATTTAGATGATCTCTCACTTCTGCCGAATAGTGAGCAGGTGCACCATCATATTGTAACCACATTCTATTGCGGAGGTCAAGAGGAATATCATCTAACAAACCTGGTAAATCATTTCGTAAGAAATTGAGATACATTGCACCATTCATATGTCCCTCAAAAAAGTATGGACCAATTACATATTCTCCAATGATGCCTCCCCAGACATTTATCGACCACCTATGTTGATAATCCACCTGTCTCAATAAGTGAGGATTTTCTGTCGCATAATAATGGTAATTATGTCGATTTACAAATCCATTTTTATGGAATGTCGATTCATCCGACCATAAAATATTATTGAAAAAATATTCGTTTCGACGAATTTTGTTCATGGCCCAATTGCAAAATCTCACTCTTTTCTCGAAATCAGCATACAGTAGTTCTTGATGTAACTGAACGTGGTATGGATGCAAGCGATGTTTCTTCAATACTCGTTGCACTGATCTCTCACTTATATCCACTATTTCCCCAATTTGTCGTTGACTCCTACTAGGATCTTCTTCAACAGCAAGAAGAACTTGCAATTCATTATCTTCATTAGTAGCTGGCTTGATGCGCTCATGTTTGGAATAATTAATAGATCCAGTTTCAACGAATCGTCCCAAGACCTTTCGGAAAGATCTTTCATCTGGATGCCTTCTATCTGGATACCGTTGAGAATAAATTCTACTTGCCAATAAACAATTCCTGTCTGATTCACCTAATATGAAAATCATATCAATCAAATCACTTTTTGATAACAACATTCTGATGAAATTATACCGACAGTTCAACTTCACGATTGACTAAAAATTTCAATATTCATTTGCAGCCAAATATTTTGTTCTGTCATTTGCCAGACTACTTGATTTCCAATAAATATTTCATTCGCTGAAAGGTTGTTTTAGACCGAAAGAATATGGCACAAATTCCGAGATTTTTGAAATTATTGTAACTATTCAAGAACGTCCATTTTGTGGTGTAATTCGCAACTTGTTTATCTAGCAACAGGTAATTTTAGGAATGGGCGATATTTTAAGGAAAGGGTATTTTTTGTATATTCTTATCAGTCGTCAAATGGATTTCGCTTTGAAAAAATGACCATTTTTCGAAAGAAATGCTCATTTAAGAAAAACTATTGAACTTAGCCATAGGGAATACTTAATGAAATTTGTAGAGGTTTCGTTGGCGCTTCTTATGGATCAATAATATACAGGGTGTTCCATTTAATATAAGGAAGATTTTGCAAATTTTCATTTACAATATTTGGCAAGCGGTTTTTCATACCCTGTATATCACAGGTCGATTTCAGATATATCGTTTGAGAGAGTTACCAATGTAGAATATTCGACCAAAAAAAAAATTCAACTGGACTTGGCACCACTTTATAATTTCAAATATTCTGAGTGACGAATATTGGAAAAAAAAACCTGTCATGCTAGATATCTCGAAAACCATCAATATTTTCGAAGTGCAGATATACATAAAGTTTATTTTATTTTCTATGAAGAAACCGAAAAAGCGATAAAAAATATAGGTTGCCATTTAAAAAGACACAGTTGGGATCCGCCCAGAAAAACTCGAACACCCTGTGTGACCGCCAATATTTTTATTTTGTCGAGCTCGAGCAATAACGTAATATTATAGAAAATTAGATTCCTATCTGCTTCCTATATAGAGATATGGAACACCGCGCCACTGTTGCAGGACCCTGTATATATATATATATATATATATATATATATATATATATATATATATATATATATATATATATATATATATATATATATATATAAAACTATTTTATTCATCCATGAAAACTTTTTATCCCTTTCCCAAGAAAAACTATTTTTAATGAATATTTAGTAAATGCAAATAAAAACTAAAAGAGATAAAAATAATGAAAAGCTGTCAAATTAGAATTGTTCTCATGCGAATTCAAAAATGATATAAATAGAAAATGAATAATTGAGAAAATTGGTTTTCAACATAATACAAAACGTTCCAATAATTTTCATTTAGATGTAATACATACTACCAAAGCAAAAAATAATCCGATTGCAAATTGTTTAGAAGTTTTCAATAAATTGCATGAAAAAATGAAAAATCTAAAACCGTTCCTATATTTTTCAAAAACTTTTCAGAAAAATATCATTAAATTAAAATAATTTAAATGTTCATATTTTGTCATTATCAAAAGTTGTTATTAATTTTTATTAACTTCCGTATACCAGCATAATCCTGTTTGGAAGTTTTGTACCGAATAAATAAAAAAATAAAATAAAAAAAAAAAATTATATATATGTTTATAAAATCATGTATCAATATGTATATACAATTAAGAAAAGTTATTGTAGTCAAGCTGCATGATTTTATATAATTTCTAGAAACACGTAGATTCGTTTTCCGATGACATTCCAGGGAAGCTTCCCAAATTTTTGCCAATGAAGTTCTCAGTTGATTGGTCAAACCACCAACGCCGTCATAAAAACTTGACAAGCTAACTGGGGGATCACACCAATAGGTGGTTCCACTTATGTCTCGCTTGCTTTTACGCAGTTATAGTTATATTCTTTAATTTTCATGTTGTTGAATAATCTTTCAGTAAAATTTCAAAATCACGTGTATCAAATGCCTTATAATGAAAAAACTTTCATTAAATAAGAATGTTAAATATTTATTCGTACCTCCAATAGATGAAACCACGATCTCTCAAGTCGGGATTATCAGAATCTTGAGTAGCTAAGCTGAGAACATGTTGAACTAAACCTTGAGTATGCTGAGGACGTTTCAAAAAAAGTTTCACCACAGCTGTGAGCAGTTGCAGTTGCACCTGAGCATTCTCGTCAGCAAAACCTAAAAAGTAAGAATTATTTTTTGTTAATCAATTAATTTGTTTTCTACGTCTCTAAGTTATCAATAAAAGATCTTGAGAAAAGTTGCTGCACAAATGTTTGAATAAAAGAAAAATAAATAAAATAACTACAAATAGATATAATTTGAAATTGAGGAAATGTTGGTCGTCACAAAGTAATTGTATTCAAATGGACAAGGAAAAAATCCTTCATTCGTATTCGTGAACAATCCTTTACCTTAATAACTCAGAAAAGCTACTTTTGAGGTTTTACCATATATTTAATTCATGTAGTTTCTTGATCAATCAAAGCAATCAATGATAAATATGTGAAATAACCCATTCGGTAACACTAGGCAAGTTGTTTATATATATACGAACCCTGTATTTATTCCTTTGAGGGTGTAACTATATTGTCTAACAATACTCTACCTTCCAGAAAACTGTCCAGAAGTTCATCGGCATTGTCAATTCTTTCCGCATATTCTCCAATAATCCATACCATACTAGCTCTTGCTTCCGGTTCATCCAATGTGTCGAGATTTTCACACAGAGTACTGATGATGCTCTCGTATTTGTTAGGATATTTTCTGGGAATAAAAACACGATTTCATTATTTCTATAATCACAGGCAAATAAATCACAGTAGTAAATAGATGACACCAGAGTTCAAAAACCATTGCATTCATCACTGGTTAGTACTGTTTCGATTTTCCTTAGATCCCGGCCATGGTACATGGACAGTCAATAACACTGGTCAGTGCTGCTTCAATCTTCCTTAGATACCGTCAGTGATACATGAACACTCATGAATGCAAAGTTGGAACTTATTCTGTTCCAAGAAAATTAATTCTTAATGAAGAGAGCTGATTCCCCCTACAAAATCTCCATCTATGGAACTGGCATAAAACTCAAATCACAAATATCAAAGAAGCAATAATATCAAAATTTCGTTTGCATTGAAAGACTCATTTATATTTGACTAGTTGTTGCCCGCGGCTTCGCCCGCGTAGAGTTTGGTTTGTCACATTAAATTTCGTGACAGACCATTTTAAACAAATATTCTTATATATATATTGGTGATAATATACTTATCGTTATATATTATGACCAAAATTACACTAAATTTCACATTTATAATATTAGTAGGTATAGATATTCGTGGTTTGATGTTTATGTCAATCCCATAGATGGCGTTTTCTTAAGAGAAGTCATTATCACTTTCCACAAACTGAGGAAGATAGTAAAATACCATACATTACCTTGAATTCAAAATCAACTTACTATTACAAAGTAACTCCTGATTCAAATAACAGGATCAAAATTATCAGAATACATTCTAAAATTCTAAGAAAATATATCGACCTTCTTTGGGTATTTTCACCTTCCACAAAGTGAGGAAGATAGTAAAATACCATACATTACCTTGAATTCAAAATCAACTCCTGATTCAAATAACAGGATCAAAATTGTCAGAAATCAGACGGTGAACATCGAATTGAACAAGACGAGAATGATTGTCAATGAACCGCACTCTAAGAGACACAAGCTCAAAGAAACAGCGTATATTCTTATATCTGGAGAGGAGCGTATTAGGAACAGGGTATTCTTCATTATATGATGTCTCTAAGCACCTTTTTGATATTAATTTTTATTTCTTCACCTTTTTTGAACTCGATGTAAACTAAGGCAATTTCCTGTCAATTTCTTGTCATAACCCGAATAAAATCTTCCTCATCTTTCGTTATATTTCTGATCTGTCTTGTTTGCTTTCATTATTTTCCATCATGGTTCTTTGGAATCCGGTCAGTTGCAAAGAAAAAGCTTCGACATCGGTCGCCGAACGAGATTCGTACTGTCTTTCTGCAGCTTCCACTGCAAGACAACTTGTGATACAATACCATACAGCGCTGTTTCGACCCGTCAGGTTCCATCAGAGGTGCTAGACTGAACCACTGAACTGTCCATAATGTTTTCGTAGAGTTGACATTAACGGCGAATAGTAATTCCTAGTTATTGTTTTGTCCTTTGCCAGAAAATCAAGTTGATTACTTCTTGACAATCCCAAAAAACTGAAGCAGACAATATTTTGTTTATCCGCCGAAACCATCTAGGATAACTTAATATTTATAAATCCTCGTCTGATCCCGTGACTTAAGTCTAACTTCTAATCATCATTATTTGCATAACTTCATAACTTTCCTCATATTTACATGATTTATTGAAATGTACAGAATAAGCCCTCTTTACAGAAATTGCTCTATGGAACAGTACCCAAATATAAGAAACATGGAGAAAATTTGAATTTCATGGGAAAATTTTCTTTTCTAATATCTCCAATAGTCTGTAGCAATCTTACTTTCAACTGAATTACTCTGAACTAAAAAAATCTACCAACACGTGTATATATATTCGAAATAAAATAAGTGTCGTTCAGGTCCCCACAAAAATCAAGCCTACGCCCATGTGTCTAGTGATAAAATGTATCTGGCCTTTCTGTCAAATTCTACGAAACGAGTGACTACAATACCAAATTTCGTTAAATGCAAAATCCTCATAAAACTTCTTATCAACATCGACCAACCATTAAAATACGGTCAAGTTCCTTACATATATTGTTTTGAATTATTCATTCTCGTAACCCACATAAAAGGAAACTCAAATTAGAATAAATATTGAAAACCGAATGTTCGGCTGGATAGCCACTCCCTATTTCATAACCTTCAACCATGATATGATACGTAAACATTTGTAGTAACAAAATTGCGAAATTTGTTTAGTAATTACCCAGTTCATAATCACCTACAAACATTTAGATTTGTCAAAAAAAGTAATGACCTCCGGAATATAAGCATTTTACTGAAAGATTAGAAAACTGAGTGAAAAAGGAAGTAATACTAGAAATTGAGTAAATTGTTCCTTGTGTGATTTACGCCCATACCAAAAATCCAGTTGAAAAAAATGTTGGACGAAAAATTATTACAAGAAAGATTGAATCAATTCAAACCAGAGCCACTAGTTACAGTTGATCTGAGTAAAAGCAAAGATGACATAGAATCATATACAATAAAGGAGGACGAAAACAACATTGATCTTGCAAAAACCAACTTTCTGGACATGCTGAATAGTGAGGAAATTAAAAAATCTTCGGAATACATCATACGAAAATATGGAGTGGGAACCTGTGGTCCGCGAGCATTCTATGGTGAGAATTTTACTTCATCTATTGAAAAGTAAATAAGGAGCTGAAGATGTTTTCACTAGTTTTCACTAGTTTTCACTCTTAGATCAAACGTCTCAGTTTCAAATATGTCGGGTTTCGATTAGCAATAATATTCATTTAGAAAACTCCAGAAGCGTTATAAATCAAGAGAAATTTTTTAATCCGTATGGTTTATACACTATAGTGACATTGATTTGTTAGTCTTTAGTTTTGCATTGAATTTCTTTTTTTTTTCTATAGGTACCACAGATATTCATCTCAAACTGGAAAAAAGAATTGCAGAGTTCCTCGAAATGGAAGAATCAATAGTTTATTCCTATGGGTTTGTTGCTATATCAAGTTCTGTAGCTGCCTACTGTAAAAGAAATGATGTCGTTTTTATTGATAGAGAAGCCAATTTTGCAATTCAACAGGGTCTGGTAGCAGCTAAAAGCACAATTGTTTACTTCGATCACAATGACCCAAATAGTTTCAGAACCGAGGTCCAAAAAGTTGTTGACTCCGAAACAAAACCAAAAAGAAAATTTGTAATTGTAGAGGGTGTATCTTGGAAAACTGGTAAATTATTACCCCTGGAGGAATTTCTGAAAGTTGCCGAAGATTTCAAAATAAGAATATTTTTGGATGAAACCTATTCATTTGGTATTTATGGTGATACTGGTAGAGGATTAACAGAACATTTCAATATTGACCCAACTCGATTGGATATGATAATGGCAACTCTAGAATCAGCAATAGGTTCCATTGGAGGCTTCTGTGCAGGTTCACAAATGACCATTGAACATCAGCGTCTGTCTGGATCTGGTTACATATTCTCAGCTTCTTTACCGACTTATTTAGTACAAGCCTGCATAGAATCTATTAATCTAATCCAAGACAAGCCCATAAAGCTCAGATCTCTGTCAAGAGAGGTACATCATTTCTTAATAGAAAATTGCAATTTCAAGGTTCAGAGTGACCCCGACTGCCCATTCAAAGTTTTCAAAGTAAATGATGAAAATGACAATATGGAGGCTGAAAAAAGTATTCATGCATATTGCAAAGAAAATGGGCTGCATTTTATCTTGAATGAAAATGGTTTATTGTTGAATTTGAATGTGGCCTTGCATGAAGATCGAAGCAGACTGGAAAAAGTTTTTGGAATATTGGAAAGAGCTTCGAAAATATAATGTTAGAGTTAATTATTGATTTAGGGTTGAATTTCATGGTTCACATATAAAGCAGAGCTCCAATTAAAGATTATTATAGCAATGAATTATGGAAGAAGGTTACAGAAATAAAGAGTTATATGAAACGTTCTTGTTTTTTAGTTGATGAAAAAGTAGACTGATAAAAATTTGGTAACTATCGATAATTCTTTCTCAAGCTCAAAACATTTCTGTCTATTAGGATGAATGTTCAAAAAAGCAGCAGTCCTATAATATTGTTAATTGTTGAAGGTTCAGACTTCCAGTTTCTAAAAAGATGTAACAGATTTGAAATTTACGAGACGAAAAATTAAATAAAAAATGAAATACTAATATTGAAAAACACTGAATACTTGGACCAACATATTCAGATGAGTTAGTTAAAAAAACAAGAATATGAAAAAGTTGGAGTCGAAGTATTTTAATGTTTTTGAGTTACATAGTGTTTTTTTATCTTTTTTTTAATTAATTTCTTTCTATAACTAATGCATCCAAATATTTCGAATAAATCACGAGTTGTTCAATTACACTGGATACTTCGAACGATAAGAAAATTTACAAAAAAAATCTCTGCCAATGTCAAAAAACGTCATTGGGAATAAGTGTGGATCATAAACAAATATATGTTTTTCATATATGAACCTGAAGAACGAGTCTTCTGGAATAATTTCTTCTTCGTAAGAACATTGAATTACAAACAAATGTTAAAGACTGAAGAGAATCAAGAATTTAGGTGAATTATAGTTAAAAATATCTATACTAAGGAGTTGAAAATGAATGTTTTCTCCTGAAACCTTGGAATACACTCCAATTCCATAGATTTTATACAAGTAATCTTATAGTTACTAAATGTACATAGAACTATTATAATAGTGGTTGAATTATTCATTTGAACACGGAAGAAGTATATTGTATAAGTGATTCATGAATATATAAAGCTGCAGTGTCGGACTAGCCATATAGTTGGGGTGATGATTGCCAACCAGGTCCTAGCCTGAGTAGAACCAGGAACCTACTGCGTGGGCCCCCAACTCTACCTATCCCTGAATGATGACTTTTTTACCAGGATTGTGGAAACCAACCTGGGCTCTTCAGTTCCAGTCCGACCCTGCGATGCTGTTCTACAGTAATTCATAAACATTCAATGAATTAGGAATCAATTAAATTAAGATACAAATTCAACAAAATTATGAAATATTTAACAAAAAAAAACACAAATCATATAATCCTGTACTTTCAACCTTATTAATTAAATACTTTTTCAATTGATTTTTTAATTCGAGAGCAGTTTTAGACTGTTTTATTCCTTCAGGAATTGTATTATATATTATAATTCCATCATGACAAATCAATTTCTGTTCAAAATTAAATTAGAAATTACTAACCGACAATAATTTTGTTTGTCTAGCCTAAAAATATTATTGATTTCTATGAAATTTATGTTCAAAATTTTTGTTATTGAATGAATGAAACAAGAAATGTTTTGTTTGTATAGTTTGCTCAAATTTAATATATTTTTTGATTTCATACAAATTTACTGTAGGTTCTGAGTATGATAATTTATATATGCATTTAATAGTTTTATTTTGTAAAGATTTCAAAGGGTTTATTGTGGATTTATTGGCTGATCTCCAAATAGATAATGCAATTGTGAGTATATAATACTGAGATAAATGTTTTTCAAAAATATAAGAGAAATATGGTTCCTGATTTTGAGTTTTTTACATAATTTCAATATGTTTTGTTCACGATTATTTTTCATCAATATATAATCCTAGGATTTTTAACAGAATTATTATCAATAATTATATGATTGGTTCTTTTAGAAATATTCATGCAATGAAGTAACATTCAGGCACAAAAGGGAAAAAAAGCCCTTTATATAAACATTGAGTTACTTGAAAGAATTACTGAGTCAGAAAAATGTTTACAAGTAGTCGGTCGGTCGGTTGCCAAGCGGTTCAACGTGGGTGCTTTGTTCACTCACTCGAATCGACTGCCGTGTTGGTAGGTGGGTCAAGCCCCAGTCTGAACGATCGATTTTCACTTGCTATCGTCCAACCCGTGTTATGAATCACACGTTAGAAGGTAAGACCTTGTTAATCTTTAGCTCACACAAGTTTCGACTTCTGAGTGTTTTCGTTCGTAGGAGTGCGACAGCTGGTTAACGTAAAAACAGATTTTTTTTAAACAGTACAAGCTTCTCCCAAAAGGTCGAGAAGATGTGAATAACGACGTTCGCCCTGGACACCCCAGCACATCAACAATCGATGTTAATGTTAAGAAAGTGAAGAAAATTGTTATGGAGAATTGTCGAGTCACTGTCGGTTGCCTCTTACCATGCAATTTTTTCGGAAATTATGGACATGAAGCGTGTGGCAACGAAGTTCGTTCAAAAATTGTCGAATTTTGACCAAAAAAACCGTCGCATGTACATCGCTCAGGAATTATTGAATGACGTCAACGGCGATCTAGATTTACTTAAATGGGTTATTACTGATGACGAATCATGGGTATATGGTTATGAAGTCCTATCATCCCAATGGAAGAGCCCAGAAGAATCAAGACCAAAAAAAGCACGCCAAGTTCGATCAAATGCCAAGGTTTTGCTCACTGTTTAATTCAATTACCATGGCGTTGTGCATCAGGAGTTCTTGCCACATGGTTGTACGGTCAATAAGGAGTATTATCTTGAAGTTATGCGTGGTTTGCGAGGAGTAACACGAAAAAAATGCGAAAACAATTCATGGTCTTTGCATCACCATACTGCACCTGCTCATTCGTCAGTGCTTGTTCGTTATTTTTTGGCAAAAAAGAATAGTGCCTCAGCCACCGTATTCACCAGATTTGGCCCCTTGCGACTTTATCCTGTTCCAGAGGTTGAAGAGACCCATGAGAAGACGGCGTTTTGCAACGAATGAGGATATACAAACCAAATCGCTGAGAGAGCTTAAGGACATACCAAAAAGTGCATATCAGAACTGCTTTGAAGATTGGAAAAAACGGTGGCACAAGTGTATTATATCTGACGGGGACTACTTTGAGGGGGCTAAAATAGAAATTGATGAATAAATAAAGAAAAATTGAGAAAAATTAAAATTCACTTAATTTTTAAACTGGAGTTCACTACTAGCCAACAAAATTTTAAAATATAGCAACCTATGAAAATTTCGTTTTCAATTCATTTTCGACAGTGTTATTGAGGTGGTTGCAAACATATTAGACGATATTCCCCTATTTGTGAGAAAAATGTTGAAACTATCAATATTCATAGTCATATGCTTTCAAAGAAAGATATATTAAAATTAAATATAAAAATGTACTTCAGGCAAATCTATCTGACATTTTCTCGTTTTTGGCATAACAATCAGAATTATGCATTATACAAAAGAAAAAGTAGAATGACTACAAAAGAGTAACCCGAAGCACTTAATTACGCTCATACATTTTGTTACTATAATCTAGAGATGAATATGTTTAAAGTGGATGTCTAATTGAACTTGACAAGCTAATCTATCAGAGAACTCACAATCTATCACCATGAATATTCAATTGAGTAATCAAACTTCTCTAAGATGTAAAACTGTTGTTCTGCTACCAAAAGTGTAACTGACATTCAATGTTTTGAGCTGAATATCACTGACTGCTGCATTATAAAATCTAAACATTTCAGAACCTCAAAATGTCATCTTATGTTTTGCTGCAATTGATACGGGGGTAAAAATGTTAGAAGATATTGAATAACACTCGATTGTGAAATTTTCACTGGACATTTTACAAAATCACGGTTTTGTAAACTGTTCAGTGAAAATAAAGTGTTGGTTAAATACATTATGGACTTTCATCAAGTAGTCGCCAATTTCATCACATATGTTCGAAGACTGTTATTTGATTTTAAAATGACATTATTGTTCCTTATTTTGTTCTTCCTGTGGATAATTCAGATAACCCAAGAGTACTACCAAAAAAATATAATAACACATGGGGTTCGTTAGATAAAATCATTAAAAATAACGTGTTGAAATAGTTTTCATTTTAAACATGGGGAACATAATTGATATGGAAAATATGTTCAGAAATAATGAAAAAAAATTGTTCAATGAAACTTCAGGGCTTGTAGAACTTTTTAAAAGGATCTGTATGTCAGGTTTTAAATCTTGGTCAGATATAAGTAATTAATAATTCCAAATATTTTCATTTCGCCGAAATAGCACCGAAATTTGGCGTAATCATGTCCTTCAGTGCGAAAAAATGTTTATAAAAGATGACTAATTTTTTTTAGGAGATATTACAAATGTTCGCAAATAATGAACAAAATTGAAGTCTTCGAGAGTTGAATTTTACGACCTTTAAGGGAAATTGGGTTGTTTATTTCTTCACCTCCAAAGTGACGCTCAAAACCTTCAAACCTTCCTCTAAGAGAAAGATTGTTAGCTAGTAACAGCTCCCTCTCCAGAACAAATCCCCAAGCAGCGAAGAAACATCCCACATACCAATTACTAACAGAGATCAAACTATATCTGAAGACTGTATCGAGGAGAGATACAGTCACGAGATGAAGTTATTACTAGCTAACAATCTTTCTCTTAGACGAAGGTTTCATACATGCAGTTGAGCCGCGTTAAAATTAATCGAGTTCCAACAAATAAATATTCATTATGAATACTCTGACTCCTCACTTGATGATAATACATGATAATAATATTAGAATTTTCTTAATAAATTTTACTTAAAACGTGTTTGCCTACACAGTAGCTTCATCAGTTACTAGTATGTAACTGGACCAGTTACTGATGAAACTACCATATAGCAAAACACAGTTCAAATAATATTTACTGTGAAAATTTTAAAGTTATCATCATGAATAGATAAATTCTTGTTCAAAAACTATCTGGTTGAAGTTGAGTTTGCACTCATTGCTCCAATTCACTGCTATGTCGAATAGTACTCAATTTTATTCGATTGATGACCTATTTATTTTGTAGAAATTTATATTGGATATAAAATGAAGAAAATAACTTTCGTCAAATTTCTACCAAGATTTTCATTTGTTATGATTGGTTTCGGATTGTTAAACCATTATCAAGTAAACTGACACATTTTGACAAACAAATCCGTATGCAATGATACAGTCGATGTCTTTTCGGTGCCTGCAATAGGTACCTGTAATAATAAAAATGTTACCTGAATTATCAATACCTTATCTGACATACCAAAATAATTATTTAACTTTTATAACATATCAAAATTACCAACTATTGATCCAAAAATACTACTTGTGGAATGCTCGAAATACCAATGGATCCTAAACTAGTTGTCAAAATTCACAAATTCAAAAAGGGAGACCTGCATAGTTCTAGTTGATCATTGAGAGTTTTGAAATGGGGCTTTTCATACAATTTATTTATTTCCAACACTTCCAACAAATCTCCCTTACTTTATTGCATGTATGGAGAATGTTCATGTTTTCTTCATTATATATTGCGTGGTTTGTTTCTTGTAGATATCCATATATAGCTGATTTTTAATCTGATAATACATGCTCATGGTACCTTCTGTTAAAATTTATGCCTGTCTCGCCTGTAAAAGCAGCTAAACAGTCACCACATGCTAGTCTATACATGCCCAATCTTTTCCACTTATCCCTTTTGGGTTTTGCATTGAATAACCAACCGAAACTGGTCGTAACAAATAAATATCTTAGTAGAAATTAGATAACAGTTATTTTCTTTATCGTATATCACTATTTATTGTTTAAATTTTAATTTTGCTAAAGATACTAGGCCTGCAGCTCTAGAATCTGGAATTGTTGAAGATTTAGTTTTGAATGAATTAACAGAAAGGAAAGTACATCTTACCTGAAGATATCCTTGATAACCACTATAGCTTCTTGAACGACATAATTCACTTTGGTTTGTATCAAGTCAAGGAGTGTAGCAACACATCTTTCTGCGGAAGGTTCTACCTTAATGGCACATCTTCCAATGGCTCTCACGGCTTTCCTCACAAAGTCCACATCCACTTCAGTTGCGTATTCTTTCAGTTCGCTCAGAACTTGTGCAATGTTAACTTGAGAGGCTAGACGAATCATGATATCAAGCTTCTCTAGTTTGACATAGATAGGGTCATTATACTTGACAAAGAAAACCTGAAACAAATTTAAAGTGTTATATTTTAAGAATATATTTAAGAGGAATTTCTTGTCATTGACAATCATCAATCCCAATCATTTCAAGGAAATGTTTAAACTTTTCCAAAAATACACACATGAATTGATAAACAATTGTATAGGTGATCAACTGAAATTTTAGGCTAAAAAAGCCAAGTAAGTATTCAATCGCTTAGAACAACTTCTTTCTTATGATATCCTTGGCTGGAGAGGTGACAGTGATGTGCATTTTGAGAATCCAATTGTAATACATCAGATAATTAATAAAAAAAACTTTTGTGAAAATTTGTGATTAATGGAAAAACAGATTTTAAACAGATTTAAGTGTTTTCAAAAACAGAACTCTACACTTAATCTTATAACTATAAAGCCATCCAAAAAAATGTTTTTTCCTGATGGCGATAAATTTTAGTGATACTTATCGATCATAGAAGTGATATGCCTAGGCATTGAAAATGATTTGTTAAAGCTCAGGCGATAAAAAAAAAATTTTGAAATCTTACTCTGCATAAGTACCGACCAAAAAAAATACCTAAATATTTTTTTTATAATTTCAACTCTTAACATTGATAATTGAATCAAAACACTGAATATAACACAGAAAATAATAAAAATGTAGGTAGATGAAATTCTATAGTATTATTGATTGTTGTGAATATTTATAGTAATGTTCAAACTATTTTCCAAAATTACTCCACCGGCTTGATAATCCGTTTTGTCTTTTGTAATCATAGTAAAATTATTTTTATTTAAATTTTTTAAACATAATATACATACAATTGCAGAAAAAATTATGTTTTGAACTGCAGAGGAACAGGTTTACTGCCTTGGCTAGTTTTGTAAAATTATAGCCGCAGTAGTAAATCTGTTGCTTACCTGCCTAGTTAAATGAATAACTATTATTAACTACTATAGGAACAAAAGTGTGTCCTTGGTGTCACGCAGAGCATCAAAAGATTAAAAAAAACTCGCAAAAAAATCAGTTAAAAACTTAATAGAAATAAATTTTAGAATTCTTCCAATCGTAAATCATAAATGACAAATAATATAAGTCAATCTTTGAATATAACCTAATATGTAACTTGTCATTGTTACAAATTTCAAACAGTATTTTCTGTATTTCATAATTTTATTTTTTTTTAAATATTATGTCTCTTTATACATATATACAGTGCGGACGTAAATAGTTTCCCCTCCTCTTAACTTTTGAAGGAAACAAGATATAAAGGTCGGGCGGTAAAATGGTATAATATTTAGTACTGTTTGATAAGAAAGACAATAGTATTGCATCACTCAGTGCCGAGAGGGCGCTATCAACTTTTTTTTATATAAAAAGGGGGTCTTGTGATAATTTGTTTGAATGGTATTTCAATTCTCTATCCAACATGTTTCAATTTTTGAGAATCGGATCAGCCATTCCTGAGTAATTAGCAATTTTATACTAGTTTTAAGAATTCACAAAAGGGCGTAATTTTATGAATGGATTGAGTGCTTTATCTTGTAATGTTATCCAGATTGGTGCTGAAGAAGCAATAAGACAAGTGTCTTTTATTCCGAAACATTAAGTCCGTTACAGTATTCCATGTAAGTGAAATTTTATCTCTTTCATATACTATATTGTATAGCAATCCTCTAAATGATATCTGAATCAATTCCACACGAATGTTTGGAGTGCAAACTCAATAGGAAGAAGTGTTTTTTGTATAATACAATGTTCATATGAAAGTAGTTGTTTTGAGAGGGTATTTTCTTTCAGTTTGTACCTGAAAATTATTAAATTGATGGATGTAGCCTTTACTACGTGGTAGGAGATCATAATGAAAAGAGAAATGAAAATTTCTATGTTTTTTACCACTTTTATTTGTAACTAACGTTATTGAAGTTTCGTCCTATACGGACATTCTCAAACTTATACAATAAACTAATAATGATTCATTACATTCGCCATTATATACCATCCCTGTAGGTACTAATAGAAATAGAGGTACTTGACTTGATTGAGTACCTGAATTTACAGTTCGCAATGTGGATGTACCAATTTGAAAACCGGAGAGTAAATTAAATCAATTAGATCATTTAACAGGTTGCACCCACAATGTTAATGCTTGTTGATTTCCAAGGATTCTAAATGATTGAGTTTGAATCCTTTTCTTGCATAGTAAAGAATTTCCGTATCGTTTAGATTCAGAAACTTGTGAGTGCATGCCAAAGAATGGTTTGAAAACGTCAAATCATTTTTTTTCCTAGTCTGAAGGACCTTTCATGTTCAGCATACCGTTTTTGGAAATTTCGGCCGCATTGTCCCACATAAACACTATTACACTCCGGACACTTGAGCTTAAAAACTCCAGATTTTTCAAACTTGTCAAAAAAATCCATAACTAAGGTATGAAAAGAAACAATTATTGTGAGATGTTTAGTGAATATCTCACAATAGAGTGTTTTTGTAATACGTTCATCAATTTAGATGAAGAATTGAATTACCTATCAAACAAATCATCATGAAACCTCCCCCCCTTCAATTTGAAAAATAAAAGTTGAAAACACTGAAGTCTTCCTTATCAAAAATTAGTAAAAACGATACATGTTTATGTAATTTTTGATATCTTGTTCCATTCAAAAGGTAAAAGGGGAGGGACTATCTACGACTGCACTGTATATAAAAGACATTCAATTGCTATTCTGCCTGTGTATGTTGTTTGTATATGTGTATAAGTAAAATTCTTTTTATAAATTTCAAATGATGACAATACAAATAAGCACAAGTAAAAATTCAGGTCTAGGAAAAGTATCTCACCTTCATTTCATGTTTCAGAATATCCGGTTTTTTTTGCACAATCAAATTTATATTTCTCAATGCAACATACTGGACTTCAGGTTCAGAACTAAGTAGCGTAACCAGAGGTGGTGCAAGCTTCTTGCTCATAGTGCTGCAGAATTCAGTATCCCCTGCTAGAATCTCCATCATTTTGATCAGAACTTTGACAGCTGACAGTACAACTGCAGCATTCGCATGTGCCAAACGTGGTGTTATACGTTCGCAAATACTTTGGGCCTCACGGTCATCTCTTGGAGTATAGTTGGAAAGGGAATCCAAAATGAAAACTTGACCCCATTCAGTACATTCGTTGAGAGCTGTCAGCAGTTTGTTTATTGTGTTGGTGCTGAGTTCTAAAGAAAAGTAAATCTTTAATTTATTTTGGAAAGGATGGAAAAATATATCAATAAAATTAATAAATTGAACTTCTCATTAATGCTCTACATTCAAAATGTGTTTATCAATAAAAATTATCCTCAAACAATTAATTAACTTCTTCATAAATCAGAAGCTTACCTATATAGTCCTTTCAATATTTTAAAACAACTATTATTGAAATTTTGATGATATTCATGAATATGCTTTATTTATTTCATTACTGACAGATGTTTATCTCACATATGTTTTGAGCTCAAAGTTAGTATTGAATAGAAAAAAAAACTATTCTTACCAACAAGAGGTTGACCAGTTGGGCTGCTTTCATTGATTTCAGACAGTGCTGCAACAGCATTAGCAACCACCATTGGATTAGAATCACTCAATAATTCTTTCAACTGTTCCAGAAATCCTTGATCTTCAACTAATCCTGAAACAATTAATTTAAAAAATAAAAAGATAGGCTCGAATAAGTAAATACCAAAGTAAATATTATTAATTCATTCAATCATCACATTAATTAGACTACATGTTGTTTCCAAAAGTTATCAATTGCTGTGACCTTGTTCTACGAAGAGTATAAGAATAAGCATCTGAAGACGGGTTAGTATCATCAGAAGTATATGAAAATGAAAAGATTAAAAACTGATTCTTTAGTTTTGATGATTTAAAGTTATCAATACTATAATAACTAAAATAAAGTAGTTGCAGAGTAAAAACCAACTTGTTTGCGTTATTGCGAATATTAATTTGGTCAATCAACTGTTCTATCATGACTATTCAATTATTTGTTTGACGGGTAGACCCAATACATAGTTAAGAAACAAGCATTTTCAAACTGATTTTTCTGGCAGTAAAATTCTCACAATAACCTTAAAAATAATCTACTACCTCATGATGATTGTCGAGAACTCTTGGAGTTAAGAAAATATTTTTAGGCACATTGGATCCTAAAAAGTTAAATTTTATAAGAGATACAGAAAATAACTTGTGTCTGTTTTCTACGAAGTTATTTTCTTGATCCTATAGTCAATATAAGTTACTACAAAATCAATAGGTCATCAATCAAATAAATTTTATAAGCCTGCAGATTCCATGACCTCGATGGATTACTAAAACAATTTATTGTTTGAAGATTTATATTTTTCTAATTTCAAATTAACTGAAGAAGATGAAATTTCATTATTTATTATTTCCGTATATGTTCCACTTTGGAATACTGCATGTTTATTCACAACTGCTCCAAGTCAAGATATTCAGTTTATCAATACAAAACATTAAAAAAGTAGATGAAGAATTATATGATCTATTTTTAGAAAAATTCGAAAACCATTTATGGTATTCGAGTCCTGAAGCAACAAGTTTACCATTTTTTTATTGAAAATATATCTTATAATGTAAAGCAAAAATGGTTGCTGCTTTAAAATTGAGTGATGATGAATAGTTTGATATTTCCATACGTATTATTTTTAATTTTTTACATATTTTTACAGTATAAATACATCCAATTTCAATGAATATCTAATTAGGTGAATATCTAAAGGTGATTTGAGTTTTATAGTTTACAGACGTTTCCTCGGCGAATGCACTGTAACAGTTAATGAAATAAGATATGTGATGGAATCAGCCAATACTTGATGAAAATCCATAACATATTCAAGAAACATGTTATTGTGAGAATTTCACTAAACCATTTTACAAAGAGGCAAGATGTGTTTTGCTATATAATAGCTTCTTCAGGCACGCCTTTACTCTGAAATAAGAAACGAAAATAAATAAATGCTGAAATTAAAAATACCTGAGGAAATATCATAAAGTTTAGCAACACAAACAGCTGCAGTTTTTCGTACGTAAGGATCTTCATCTTTCAGACACTTTCTTAAAGGTTCACATAAATATTCTGTGATCTTGTCCACTCTTATACATCCCATAGTTCTTACTGCCAGTGCTCTGATAAGTGGGTTAGGATCTTCGCAATCCTAAAAAACAATAATAGATCAGTTTAAGAGAAAAATTCATGAGAATTAACTGATGAAAAAGGAACCAATAATAAATGCCTCGATGTAACAGCAATCATCGTGGAGCTTATGAGAGGGGCTTGTTTATCTTAAATATGCGACATTTTAATTTTCTGTTGAAACCATAGTGTCTTCATCAGAGGGAATTTCTATTATTACTTGTATTAGATCATTAATTACACAGACAAGTAACGAGAGGTAATTTTTTAAATGAATGCATCTGAAGAATATCTTGATGAGATAGAGACAAACTCATTTATGAATCAAGGGAAGACTTACTTTAACAAAAGTGTTAACAGCCATTATTGCCATATCTGGTTGGGACTTGGCATAGTTCATTAAATATAGATAAACTAACTTCTTCAACTCTAGATTATCGGTTTGCATACAGTTTACTACATCAGGAAATAGAGCTGAGACATCTTTACCAACCGTCATAGAGGCTATCACCTAAAAATTAAGTGTTGATTTTGTCTTGAAAAATTCAGTACATCTTACCTTCTTAACAGCTTCCTTTTTCTTCTCTTTTTTGTCATTGTTTAATTCTGATTTCAATTCGAAGATTTCCCCCTTCTTTGTGGTTGTAAAATATTTAGAGTCGGTCATGTTAGAATTACTGTAAATTAAAACATTGGGGATTGTTTCAGAAAAAAACCAGTAGTGTAAATGTATATAAAAAGCCTGTACCTACATTTATTCACAATTATAATTTAATGAACTGAAGGGAATGGAGAGTGTATATTTTTCAATAAAAACGCCTACCACTTTGAATTTGACAGAACTTTCAGAAAATTGACATTCTGAATTCAGATGACAGCTGTGTGTCTCCAAAAATTTGTCACGTCACCTAATTAGTAGCCACTACAGTAACGGCGAGCTATGAATAGTCACTAATTGTTTAGTTCATTTGTTAATATAATTTTGACAAAGGCATCATTTGTTTATTTCATAGACTAATAATTTGTACTTTATAGGTATTATTTGATTGATCATTACAATATCTGCTTTCGCCCCTTACGAACAACATCACTCAGAAGGCGAAACTTATATAAGCTAAGGATTAACGAAGTCTTGTGACCCTTCTCCCAAATAAAGATATTTCAATTTTCTATACAATGAACTTTAATATTTTGAAATTAGATAACCGGTTGCGGAGTACCTAATTGATTTATGAATTGGAGACTAGTAAAAATGATAATTCCTAACTTTGCAACCAAACCAGGATCGAAAGATATCCAAAGTTAGTTATCACAAGTTAAACAAACTTTGTAATGGGTAATTGAACCAAAGTATTCGACAAAAAAACGCATTTTTGTTTTCAATCCGATTCAGGAATATTTTATGATATAGATGAAAATCCACACCGTGTTACCTAAGAATATTGGAACGATTCACCCTAGTAATAGAAGGTTTGTTCTGGTTCCCAAGTTTGTACTGTTCAAAATCTTACAAAATAAGTGAGTCAGTTGTGGACTGGAGAAGTCTACGGGACAACATGCTCAGTATTCAGTGGGGTGACTTTTTTCTGACAGAACAGTCCGGACAGAGAACCAAAACAGGTCTAGAGTATCGCGTCACCTTGACAGCTGTCACTGTTGACACAGATTCTCTTTATTTTCTAAATATTCAAAAATGATTCGCGCCAGATCTGTAGAGAAAGAAAACAAAACCTTAGTTACTTCGAGATCTGCCGTAATTTATGAGGCAGAAAAGGTGTTCAATACAACATTTCCTGATAATCCGATCTACCTAAAATATATCATGAAATTTACTGAAAATTTTCAGACAAATGGAAGCTAGAGGAATTGGTTGAAATATATCTGACGATAAACGAATAGAAATTGTTGCATCTGTAGTAAATAACCCCCTGCCGTCCACGACAACAGTTACTCGTGTGATTGATGTCTGAACAACTACTATCAATGAAAACCTCAGAAGACATCAGTGACATCCCTATGAACTGAAGATATTACATGAATTAAAGGAAGGTCAACGTTTCGCAGTATAAGTTTCAGAGCTTTTCCTCCTCTAACAAATATGTGGCTACACTACGTAGCCGAAGATTGGCAGGAAAAAAGTGGATTTGGAACCTGCCATTAGAAGGGCGGCATGGGAGTTAACCGATCTGATTTTTGATGACTTACATTCATCAAATTATTTTTGAGTGTATGTTATTTAAAAGAGGTGGGAAAACTTTTAGAGATTAGCGAAAAATGTGAGCTTGGTGTGGTACCATGTCATGATTATCAAATCAAATTTATTTATCACGGAAGTCCATACAAATTTATAAAATACACATCATATTACCTTTGTATGGTTAGTCTATATACAATGATATTATCTTATTGGACTAGTCATAACAGAGCCTACAAGCTAGAGCAATACTAACACAAAATAAGTATATAGGTATTAAAAATAAAATAAAACATCTAAAGTTACAAAAATACAAACATAAAATAAATGTATATTATAAAGAAGTGCCGTCTATTTATAAATAAAAGAAACAATTCTACAATCAATAACATCAAAATAACAGTACGTTAATAATATTGATAATATATAATAATATAATAATAATAATAATGAACATGCGCAAAGATACCTTCATCAAAAATTCATCTAAAGAATTAAATACGTTTTCTTTGTGAAGAGCGTTCCTGAAGCAGTTTAGATTTGACAGTTGATGAGTTGGACCAAACAGTTCCTTGAATCGATAAAAAAAAATGTATAACTTGATAAATATGGCAGTTTTGCCCAATCATTAGTCGGGAGAAAGGTTGACGTATATTTTCACACTTTCTAGTTGAATACATACATATATATATATATATATATATATATATATAATATATATATATATATATATATGTATATATATATATATATATATATATATATATATATATATATATATATATATATATATATACTATATATACTTACCCATTGAATATTTTTGTGAATTATTTGAATTAAAAATTTTGAAGAATTTTGTGAACTGATAATCGAAGCAGACTTGAAGCCTTTTCTTTATGACATTTACCCCTTCCTACCAAAGAATATCGTAGAGAAATATCTATTGAAATAATGGGAGCCCAACTCACAAGAGGAAGTAGCGCTTGTGGGAGAGAGAGAAAGTTTGTCTTGAACAGAGCCCTTTGAAGACATTATAAGAAAAAAGAGCAACGTGAATAAAGATGATATATACCTACTTTGATGTTTGCTGGAAACTTGACAGTGGATGACTTCATAGCATCGGGTTGATGGAATTAGTCGATAATGGAATTGGTCCACTCATAGCTTTATCATAGTAGCTACGTTGGAAGTTTTCATATGCATAATAGACTGATGAATCTAATTTCTTGTCGAAATCCGGATTCCAGCGCTCATATGGGTATACTTCTGAGTTCAAATATAGAATAATAATAATAATAATACTCGCATGTATGAATTTTGTTACATCCTTTGATATATTCTTGGATTGGTCGGTTTTTGGAAGGCAATAATGATGTATCGAGGTTTTTCAGACTATTCGTTGTCTTCACGGCCCATATATTTGAATTTGCTTACCATTATTACCACTTCAATTGAAGGTTCAGAAGTTTTAGTTTCTGGTGGTCTTCCAGTTCAATATGCCTGATTCGTCTCCATTTCATTCTATTATTTTTCAAATCTGCATCGACTTGAATTATCGTGCTATAATCAGAATAAGCTCCCAATTGTAATTTTTAGCAGAGCCTCTGAGATACTTCATGGGTAAAATTCACCACTGAATACATTGCTGACGGAATCCAATATATCTTATTTATTCACATCAAGCCCCTATCCTATCGGTGGTAGCAAATTTGTATGTGTTTGTCCGAATAATATCATTGTTTTAATTGTGGTGGTTATGCCGGCTTTTCGAACAACAGCCACTTGCTCGCCACCCCATTTCATAACGAATGTCGTTGACGAGATACGTGAGGGCGTTATTGGATAGGTAGCTTGGTGACATTAAACAGGGTGAACTTTTCCTCCATATGAATGTAACTGTCTATAATATTGAGAATGAGGTCTTGAAAATTTATTGGCATTCTGAATTCATCCGAATTTTTGTAATATGGTGAACCATATGTTTTATATGTATCCTCGTGAAAGCAAATGAGTGAATGACCAAACATGGTTATAACTTGCTCTCTGTCAAGAAGTAATAGCTACTGAATTACAATTTTATCAGCTCCAGCTTCATAAAAATTGTTGTTACAAATGAAACTGGTCATCACCTAGAAGCTTTTTTTACTTTGGATAGACTCCAGTGAGTTTCTTCGAGCTCTTGATCTGCTCTGTGTCTGGCGGCAAGGTAGTTTGAATTCTGTGAATGAGCAAAATATCGTGCCTTATGCAAGCAAAATCGAGTTGATTCAGTTGATTGATACATATATCATCTATCACAAACCTTTTCTGTGATTTCGAGCAAGGACCGAAATACTGATAACCAAGTAGGGTAGGGAGGGGGAATGGCGTTGACTTAAGGAAAACATGGTGTTTTTAAAAAAATATTTATTATTAAAATAACTACCTTCATTTGTTTCCATAGCATTCCTTTATTGTATTAAACGATAAAGTACTCATAAAGGATAAATAGAAAATTTCATCCAATACCTTAGATGCCGATGAAATCAGTGGTGCTGTAAATAACAATTTGACTTTCTGTAACTGTTTGAAATAAAGGTTTCGTAGCGCGTAGTTTCATATGGTTAACACGCGCATGTTTGATTTTTTTTCAAGATAAAACTTGATATGATTATTCATCTATTATATGAATATTATAATGAGTACTACCTTATTTATTTCTATACACAAGTTAGACAATTTTGTTTTATTTACAAGAAACAAAATCTTTCTGTTTCAGAATGCAATTCCATAAAAAAAATATTAATTTCTACTCCCTTCGTAACATACGTGTTCAAGATAATATAATTTTTGAAATACCTGAACATACATGTTGCGGTACTTATTTCCTCTTTCCTAACACCAGCGGAAAATCGTTTTGTCGGGAGAAACTAAAAAATGAACCCGAGAAGGTAACTGAAATACTATGCTCGAAAGAAGCTAGTGGCTGACATGAGCGCGTGCGAGAATATCGAATCAGCTGGTAAAAAGGAAACTTGTCACACACAAAAAAAAAAGAAAGTTCAGAAAATATTTTTTTAGGTTCCATGAAAAACCTGAACAAAGCCTTCTTGAAAGAAAATAGTGGTCTCAAATGCCACTACTACTTCACTAAACAGAGGACAGTTTATGTGAAGCCACCTACTGTAGATGGAAGAGATATAATTGCTTAAGTTACATGCAAATGTTACCTATGTGGGTAATACATTAAATAACAATGAAGTAATTGTGCATTGTGTGTGTATTGATTCGGTATCCTGTATGAAACGAGTTTGTTTGGAGTGCAAGAACCGGTGCATATATTATGATAAAAATAACCAGAGATTGTAGACTTGCGACAGAAGATAAGTAACAGAGAAGTTGTAGAAAAGGCAGAGAGAAAGGTAAACATTACAATAAATGTACCAGGTACTGAAAAGCTCACAATTGAAGAAGTGATCAATAAATTTGAGAGGGAGCTGTAAAACTTCAAAACGTACATCCACAATATCAGATACCAATACAAAGCTTACTGACAGTGCATCGACGGGCTGACAGAAAGTGAAATAGCATTACATATAGATTTTAGTGTGAATTTTGCCTGCAAGTATCACTCTGAAGTCCAGTCCCACCATATCGGTGGTTCTCAATCAAATCACTCTGCATATATCAGTGATGTATCTTTTTCCAGCAGAAGCAAAGACAAAACAGGTAACTTCATAATGTGCAGTGTTATCCAATCAGAAAATTGGAATTAAATGAAAAACACCCTGCTGTAACAACTGTTCACTTCTTCTCTAATGGACCTGCAACCCAGTATAAGCAAAAGATAAACTTTTACCCAATGGCAAACAGGTTTTTTGAATATCCTGGAACTTTCTTGAATCAGGGCACTATGAAACGCCAAGCTGATAACATAGTAGCTAGAGGAAACGATATTGCAGATGTGTTCCAATTCTTTTCCACACTTCAAGATGCCAACAAAATCAAACTGTACATGGTGACAGATGAAGACGTAGAACAGGTAGCACCAATGATTCCAAGTAACATTGTGCCTCTGAAAGGAACAATGCAAGTCCACCGAATGTTCACGGAAAGTTGTGGAATCTTGAACCATAGGATAATAAGTTGTTTATGTGAGCAATTCTGTCCTTGCCACTTTCCTAAAACTTAGCCTCTGCTTGATACCCAACAACAGCAAAATACTGTGGACAAGTTCTCATCTAACAAAAAAGAAGACGATATAATTCATGATGTGGAAGATTTCACGCTCGTTGATATTACAAACACAATTGAGATGCCCCGAAAAAGTTTTATAATACTGTGTATAGCCCAGATGATTCATCTGATGAAGATCAGCCTATGGCTACCCTTAAAACTAAAGATCCAACTGATCGAAATGCCGTCTGCAGTACTGCTTATCAAACACTCTAGCCTGAAGACATTCATCTTATGAATATAAAAGACAGAGTACACGTATTGGTTGAAGTACGAAGCGAGAGAAAAATCCAATACACTTAAGCTGGAGTAGCAAAAAGTACTATCGATGAAGGAGATGTGTTGGTAATGTTCCTAAAAACAATCGATGATAGTGACAGACTTTAAATTGGTGGAGAAAGACGTATCAGATGTTCCTTTTGATGATTTGATTGAAGTCTTACCACATCCCAGTGATATTAAAAAGGAAAAGAGACAATATTTCCAGTTCGAAAAGCCTCTGTCAGTATTCAAAAAATAAGACTATCAGTGGCTTCAAAATTGAGATATTGTCTTGCAAGATTGTGCATTTTATGTTTCAGGTAATTTTAATTCGTTGTCAAGTTAGACTAGATTTTTTATGTACTTGTGAGTAGTCATTTAATTAATCAAAATACAAATCTCTCATTCTAAAGGTTCACAAATGTGATTTCATTAAAAGTTCGATCTCATGTTATTTTTTATGAGTGTTGAAGACTGATAAAGATTTATAACAAAATAAATGATTCTAGGAAAATGAACCTGTTTTATTCCAAAACTCAGCCTGGTATCCCTTAGAAAACAACTCTGTCACGTAAGTTACTACTCTGTCACGATGTTGTTTCCTTGTAGGAAAATTGTTTTGGTCGTTTATATATTTTATTATGACTAGTGCAATACTGGAAAATTTATACCTATTCATAATAGTTGATGATATTGCCGTCTGTAATATTCGTATTTATTTGTGAATGGTAATGAAAATTTGTAACAAAAAAAATACTTAATATTAGCAGAAAATATGACACGAGTGTTATAAGATCATGAATAAAACCTAATTTATAAATAATAATTTTTGGAAAATGAATGAGAGTTCACATTATCTGTTTCTCTTTACAAATATATCTATCTACGAGAGCTCTCTTTTGTAACACAAATACCATATTCACCAGGTATTTCCCCAGAAACAAGTTCCAAAACTTTAGATGGGACTCTATTGATGTGAAGTAGTATTGATGCAGACAAACTCAATTCTCTAAACATAATTCTCACTGCAAAAAATTCAGTTGATAGTTTCTTGTATAAGTTCTAAATGTGCATATCAAACGAGAGACGATCATCAACATATGAGTCTAAAAATTTTGTTGTTAATGTGTCATCCAAAGTGCACCTAAAGGATCTATTTGCATCATACCACCAACTAAATCATCTTTAATACTTCCATTGATATCATACCGGTTCTTTTTGTGAATACTATCGTGGTGTCATCAGCAAATGAAATGAATTCTTCTTCAATATTGATAAGAGATAGATTGTTCATTCCAGAAACAATAATCAACCAACAGAAACCTGAGAAACCCCACACTGATCCAACAGATATTTAAACCATTTCTAAGCAAAATCTATGTTTAAAATCTGTTTTTCGCTAACCAGCTGTTGCACCCCTACTAACAACAACTCTCAAAAGTCGAAAACTTGTGCAAGCTAAGGACTAACGAAGTCTTACCTTTTAACGTGTGATTCTTAGCACGGAAACCATATATTTCTAGATGTAAGATTACAAAATACAGATCACAAAAAGAGTTGGATGACTGCAACATATTCTACGAATGCCAAAGAACAACTATTCTAGGAGTACCACAATCAAGATAAGCAAAGAAGAGCTTGTTCAAGAAAGAATAGTTAAATGCCATTCATTGTGATAAAGGGAAAATATGGGAATGATAAATCGGAGAAAACGAGCTAGGGAGCGGAAAAAACTAACCAAAAGTAAAGTATTCTACAGCCTTTATATATAATCAAAACACATTATTTCAATAAACATTTAGGTTGATCCTGAGATTAACAACAGCACCCATTTTCATCAGGCTGAAAATTTCAATTATTCTTGAAATAACATTTCATGTTATTGTTTACCCATGAATTAAACTCTGTAAAATGTATGATTCCAAATTCATTCATTGCTAAAACACAAACTAATCTGAATTACTTTTATGAAAGTAATCAAAATGATACATTGAAACTCATATTTATTCACAAAATTGGTAACTTAACAGCAGTTGTAGAATATCTACTTTTTGATTTCCCAAAACTTCCTCACAGTTTGACCGATACCAATACAGTCGTGGTTGTAATACAAAAGACCACCAAGTGTAGCTATAGAAATGATGTAAAGCAATCCAAGGGCAAGTTTTGGTATAGCAGCTCCAAATATGATGGGCCTGATATAATCTACAGCACAAGCTTCCAATCCCCTGGAACATTAAAATATTAACAAAAGCTTGCCACAGATTACCCCCTTCTTACCAGTGGAAATGTACTACAGTCAAAATGGCAAATAAGTCGTCCAAAATGATATTTGGTGTTAAAAATGTAGCAGGAACCACTCCCAAGAGAGCAATAGAAACTGCTTTTTCGATACCCCACAATTTGCTGTGATCTGCTGACATACTACGTTTAACAAGAAATTGGTCATTTCTGGCACAGCGTGCAGGTAGACATACATTCTGGCTGATTCTATTCAGTAGTTGTGAATAAGGTTTTCTAGTGCTTACTGTTACTGTATTTTTCAGGATATTGGCAAAACCTGTAGGAGAAAAACTTATGTAATACTATGATACCACAATCAAATCAAGTAACACTACCAGAGGTTTTAGATGCGTTTCTTATAATACATGATAAAGCCATTTTTTGATGATTTATCTTAATTGGATATTAAATTTCCCAAGAAACAAATATAATGATAAATTTTGTATGCTGTGATTTGTTGACTTTCAAAGTAGTCAGTATGTCAGTGTCAGTGTTGCCAAGAGTAAAAAAATGTCATATTTGTAGCTTGGGCTGCTTAGAAGAAAGAAATGATATACATATGCCCTTTTTTATATATACTTTGTCTAACCAACCACCCAAACATTATCATGCATAGTGCACGTGATCTCCCAGAGAAGGCTACTTGAACAGAGTCGCACTAAAGGAACGACCGAAATTTTACCGTATCAGTACTTGACATTTTAAAATTTTTAAACATTGAAATCCCTTATATGTACACACCATAAGCGTTAAAACATAATTGACCACTCCTTCCGAGAATACCTATCACAAAGAAGCGACATTAACGTCGGATCCTTTGATGTTCGGTGTCCCAACTCCGAACCGAAGATTTTGAGTGATAGACAACCTGGTTCACTGAGAAAAATGACCTCTCAGCGATATACACTAATAAAAATACATACTCTTACGTTCTAGTATAGTACGTGGGCTCACTGTGAAATATAAAATTATAGTGTGAAGGGCATCTTACTGCATTCAATTTTCATATTGCTAATTGAACAACTTTCGCAGTAATAATAGAAAAGATTCAACTATGTGGCCAATTTATTATTATTTATGATGAATTGGCTTTTAAGAAATAAATTAAATTACTTACTTTGTAAATCCAATTCATTAGATAGAAAATTAAAATAAAGTTAAGATAATAGAATAATGCTTATATTATATAATCAATTTATATCCTCTGAAATAAATAAGTCCACTAAGGATGAAATGAATAGAAGTGGCTTTTGTTATTTTATGTAATCTTAACTTAAACTTTCATTAACAACATCAATACAATCTGAGGGTTCTAATTGAGTAAGGTTCCAAATGAAAAAATAATGAAACAAGATATTTTACCAAAACCTCTAAATTCAAAAATTTGACAGAATCTTAAGTTTCCTTTTTACAGTTTTATCTTTGGTATTATTGATATCTCTATTAGTATATTTGATACTATAAAATTTTTTCATTCTTATGAATAGCTTAATTATGTATATTTTTGGAAAATTTTCACAAGGATGAAGAAAATCTACATCCTTCATTTGGTTGAATAATATATTCGAAACTGCCCCCCAGTAGAAATTTCTGTGAATCGATTGTTAAATAAACATTCCAACTGATATATAAAATTAATGAATTCATCTGGTGGTGAGCGCAAATTTCCAAACATGTTTTTTCCGTAGTATAAGCTTTAAAATAGCTTAACAGACGATTTACATGCAAAGTCCTGCACTTCGTGCTGAAAGAGTGACACACATAACATGTATGAACTTGAAGAGTTTTTTTTAAATGTATCCACAAACGTAACTGAATGAATTCTGAGTACATAGGTACATCTTCATTTTAATAATCATAATCCGAAAGGGTAAGGGCTGGAGAAAAGTGATTCTCATCTGATATAAATATATCTTTTACGTTTGTGGATTGTATACTGATTAATAAATCATCTAAATCATTCTTACAATTCATATGGCAAAACAACTTCTGGAATGCCCTTTGAAATTGTATGGGGGTCAGATTAACATAATATTATTTCCGCATTGTTGTCTTACATCACCAAAACAATTTTCAAGACAATCTGAATTGAGTCGTCTCGTTTTTGAATATTTATAATTTAATTTGGAAAGCTTATCCCATATTTTAATTACACTATTCATTGAAATAATCCAGCATTTTCTAAATTTGACTCGATTTGTGACATTTTTGTCCTCTGAATTGAAAATTTCAAGATTTTTCAAAAACGTTAAAGCCTCTTCAAAAAAATCTAATTGGAATTTCGAAGCTTCAAAAACGTTTTTGTATTTATAGGAATGTCGTAAAGAACACGAATCCAACAAATCAAAAAGGTTATTGAATGTCTCTATTACTTGAATTGTACCGTGTTAGGAATCACACGTTGAAAGGTAAGACCTCGTTAATCCTTAGCTCGCACAAGTTTCGACTTCTGAGGGTTGTCGTTCGTAGGGGTGCGACAGCTGGTTAACGAAAAAACAGATTTTAAAACAGATTTTTTTTAAACAGAAGAAGCAGGAAGTAAGTTCATTGCCACGAATGCATTCATTCCACTGGCAACTGTACGGCTTAGAACTTGTGCTGCTAGACTCACTTTCATTTTTTCAAAATTGTTTGGAGTGATATGTAATTTGGTAAGATTTGGTGCAAATCTATAAAATTGTCCTGTCTTGCTCATGAAAAGAGCGCACAAAAGACCAAGATGTTCCTTTTCCTTCAAAATAAAATGAATGTTTTGAAAAAATGTTTTTAGTAGCTTTTATCAAATGACTTGGATCAAAAAAATAAACAAGTTTTTTACCACCGAGCTCAACTTCAGATTCTTCTAAAGTGACCCCTAATAACTTCGACAATTCATGCCATCAATATGCAGACGTATATATATATTGGATAATTTAGAAATGCACTTATCCAAAATATCACGTAGATTTTTTGCTGGTAGCTGTGATTCAATGAAAAAAAAGCAATCGGTTGTTTCCAGGGAGAATAAAGTCCTCTAGCCATAATAACGAGAACATTTCTACATATGGAAATCCTCTTATTTGCCTCTCCAATATCTTCGAAACCAATAATTTCATCACATCCTGTATCAAAAAAAAGATTTGATTTTAAAGCCATCTCATCTATAGATATCACACATCGCTTGTCCTGTTCGAGCATTGTTTTAATTTTAATTTCAAGTGCCTTGAATATTGCTGAATTTTCCAAGCCCGGCCTACATGATATTTTTTTGGGTCATCCTTTGCAAACATCGTTTTGTTGGAAGAGTCAATAACTTGCTAAGATGTCTATAATTCCTAGAACTTGAAAAGTAGTTTATCAAAGCAAACTGCTTCACTTGTGGTTAATATCACTGTGGTTAATATAACTACCAATCCTTTGTTCTGGTGGAAGGCAGGCATATAGAGAAATATACCCTAAACTTGTAAATATTACCGTAAAATATTTAGCAATCGTGGCAACGTCAACAACATAATCTACAGAAAGACTATTTTCGAAGGCAGGATAAACAATGACAGCAAGAAGGAACCTACACTTGGAATTTGGTTTAGAATTTCAGCAGTGGTAATGAAAATTAAACTTTCATTAATTTGTGTTTTGGTTTCAGAATTGCATGAAAAGCAAATTTCACTTATTTTCAGGACTCATTTGTAAATTATCTTAAATTACCTCATAATTATTATAACTTTTAAAAATTTTGTTTGAATTATTCTCAATATCGAAATTCGATATTAATAAATATCGATATTATTCTTTTGATATATCGGTAATATCGATACTGATTAAAGACAGTAACACAGTATTTCCACAGCTTACTTACTATACAGCTGAAACACTCTCGGCGGCACCTTTGAAGTCGCAGTCTACGAGTAAGCGAGACAGAAGTATTGCTTTCTCTGTCGCACAGAGGGGAAAAGTCAGGGCCTGATTAAAACGATTATTTATTTAAGTAAAATTTTTAATTTCTGCCTGACAGGATCGGATTATGATTTTTTGAATCTTAATTTTAATATTACGATAAAACTAGGTTTGTATTTGGAGTTAATAAGGATTATTAAAAAATACATTACTCAAACTGATTTGGAAAATAATAAAATTTCGTTGTTATAGATTAAAAGATCTGGTGTGGGCCGACAAGGAGCGATTTATAAAATTATGGTCAGAATAATTACGATATTAGAGTTGTTATCTGTAACTTTACGAAAAGAATAGTGATTTATGAAAGTCGTTGATTGTGCAATAATGTTGTTCCTAAGGATTTAGATTTAGCTATTCTTCTTGAATGCTAGGTCATTATTAAGGTCCTTTCTCAGCTAGCAAAATAATTAAGATTTTCGCGTCTGAATTTTAATGTTCGACAGAGTACTTACAATTTTGCATTTATTGCTTGAACGTGGATCTATTTTAAGAAGAGGCAGGTACTTATTTCGAGAGCTGGGTGATATTTAAGGTTTTGGAAGTTGACGCTTTGACCAGCTTTGACGGTAATTTATCTTATATATTCCCAAACAATTTTACGACAACACGGTATAATCAAAAGTTTACTTTTTATTTACTTAAATATGCAAAAAAATATGATGTAAGAACTTACCGATTCGCATCCTTAGGAAAACGATAAAATTTCTTCTTCGAGTTATAACCTTTAATATAACAGTTTCGCACTGCACAAACATGATGATGTCCTGATGGTTTTTTGTCACTCATTTTACTACAGTTAAAAATTCAAAAATAAAACACTATGTTCAAAAGAATTACAAACAAAATGCACAAAATTATACACCCGCCTATGACGGCTAAACGTATAATAAGTAATACTGATCTCCCGACTGCACGCCATAGACGTCTTTTCCCCTAAGAGGCGGGGCATAAAGCCTGCGCGAGGGGATCGACGCAAACCGTTCCCGCCAAGAGAGTGTTTTAGCTGTATAGTAAGTAAGCTGTGGTATTTCTGTATACAGCAGTGATGGGATCATTCGAATTAAAAATAATCGGTCATTCGATTATTGCAATCACTCGAGATATCTCGAGATATCAAATGGAATCATTCGAATGATTCAGATCATTCGAATGTTGAATGTATCGAATAAAATTAGTAATGAGTGAAATAGTCGAAAGCAGTATTAAAGTCTTGCGCCGCTACGCACCAGTGCAGTGCCGGCCTATATACCGACAATTGTTTGTAGGATGTGGTGAAATACAGGTTGGGCTGAGAATGTTCAGAAATTTGTTGACGATAACATTTATTGAAAATTAATGGTGGCTTGTTAAAATATATTGAAAACATAAACCAAAAATTAAAGTCCTCACAAAAGTGAAAATCAATTATATGTCGGTTTAAATTGGTAGTGTTAGGTACTAAAAAACTTGCAAATTTGACACTGAACTTGACCATTTTCCTTTTTGTCGAAATGTTCCCAAACAATAGATTTCCTAGCTCCAGGCCGCATTGTTCAATATAAAAACAGTAATAATAACGGAATAAAGGTATCAACTACACAATAAGTAGGAGTAGAAAAAATAATGGAATTTATGAGTAATAACAGAAATTTCGTTACAACGGCTTCGAATCTTCCAAACTGAAAAATTATTGCCACTGTTTCAATTTCAATGTTCTCTGTTTGTATTCTTAGTGCGACAAATTCAAACAATCCTAACTCATAAAATAATCCACTTCATTCCTAATTTCGCAATTATTGTAGGCGTTTCACATGGCACATGACCTCATGAGCATCGAGTGATTGCGTGCTTATTGCTCGCATCGACGGATCTCGAATTAAATCGATGAATGACGAGTGACGTAGTATCCGAGTGATTTCATTCGAATGATATTTCGATTTTTGGGATCATTCGAGTACTCATCATTCGATTCTCAGAATCATTCGATTATGCCCATCACTAGTATACAGTAGTTTCACTCAGCGTCGGTCCCTTTGATGTCGGTGTCCAGGAGTTTCATTTTTTATAATGATGACGTATTTGACACTAATGACATTTCTCCCTACTACAATCTCAACCAAAGCGTGTATACACTGCTCAACATAACAACTATTCGTATAAACTGCTCAAAAAAAAACAGTCTATGAAAACCATGTTGGGCACCTGAGAAAATTGTACAAATGATAATTTTGCATTTGTGTAATATTGAAGTAACCCAGATCATTTGGGCAATGATGAACTAAGTTTCAAGTAGATTTTAAAAATTCATGGAATCGGCAGATGTTCATATTCGAATGTGACAAAATATATTTTCATTTCAACAAGAAAAAAGACAAGATAAAGAACGTGTTTTGTTATTCATGAACCATGGTACGAATCCATGCGAAATTTCTTTGTAGTGATTTTTGGGGCCAAATATAGCATATTCATTTATTGATTGGAGAATTCAAGATGGCGGACGAGTTTGCCGATTCGATTATATTAAGGACCAATTATTAAAAATATTCCTAATCGAATTCATCACTCAAGATTAAGGAATCTGTAGAGCCTATTCTTTCTGAATTATGTAGTTACTATTCAGGACTTGAAGAAGTAAAAAAGTAATTAAGTATGTAGTGTTCAATCATACAAAAATAATTTTTTTGTATGTATGTACTAACTATAAATGTATGTGAGAGTTTTCGGAGTCGGAAGTTATGAATTATTTACACTGTAAGATAATAGGTTGTTTTGCTGCTTCCAGCTTTTATCCAAGTAAAAATTGATAATAAAATCACTGACAAGTCCAAATGCATTTTGACTATACCATTATATATGTTTTCCGACAGAAAACAACTACTTCTTTAGCTAATAACTCGACATATATTGACAAATGTTGATATTTGAATCTATACAAGTCTAGATGTCTAATCAACCCCGAAAAGTTGCTGCGTAGATTAAAAACAGTTATTCTAAATGAAACATGTCCTATTAGTCAGCAACTTCTTATATAATGTAAATTTGACTATCAAAAATACCTTACGACTGTTAACGTTTCGGAATCCAAGTCTCCTCAGACATAAGTGCAAAGCTTCTCACTTTGGAGAAACAACTTTGCAAATAGTGGGACTTCGCCTGATTCGAACAAGGACCCAACTGCGGACCGTTTTGAAGTGTTCCTTATCAATGCAGACCATGCTATCACGGTTGTATACACACAGGGACTCGGTATTCCTCCTAGAGAGCTCTTGCACAGTACCATGGTTCATGAATAACAAAACTCGTTCTTCATCTTGTCTTTTCTCTTGTTGAAATTAAAATATATTTTGTCACATCCGATCCCATGAATTTTTAAAATCTACTTGAAACATAGTTCATCGTTGTCGAAATGATCTGGGTTACTTGAATATTACACAAATGCAAAATTATCATTTGTACAATTTTCTTAGGTGGCCAACATGGTTTTCATCGACTGTATTTTTTTGAGCAGTTTATATGAATATTTGTTATGTTGAGCAGTGTTTAAACGATTTGGTTGCGTGCCTGTCTTGAACTCGTCGTTTGCGCAGACCTGAGACTGCAACTCCTGGGTCTGCGTGTAGAAAATTCAAACCAAAAATCACCCGAAGTGGGATTACTGTATATAGTATACTGTGACAGTAATATCGATATCAAATATCTGCATTTGCTTTCGATATCCGATCTCTAAGTTTGTCACCGCGTCACAGATTATTTAATCTGTGACCGCGTTCTGTAGTATTTAGTTTTGGATAGGGCGCATGCGCGAACTTATTTTAGTCAAGCGTAACGGGGCTTAAAGCAATGTAGCAGAATTTTCTCTGCACGTCTTCTTGAGTTCAATAAGAATGGAGCCCAGTTGGCAACACTGTCTGATTGATGCTAGACCATTTGATAGTATATAGTATATAGGAAGTCACTCCCAACAGCTAAATAAAACACTAATGGCATTACTCTTCACTACCAATGAAAAAACCCATGTAGGTTTATGGAATATGAAATTTATTTAAAAAAATTATACCACGTCACCCATGCCATACAAAGAAACGGCCGACGTTCATTAACTATGTAGTTTTTATGCCATTCGAATGGACTTCATGCAACGAACATTCCTTATACTTATCTATTATTACTTAAAACCTGTAATTTGGTATTTCGCCACGGTTTTATCCAAACGATAATGAACAGCTGCCATAAGTTATGTATTGTTTTGGAGTTTGCTGTGTTTTTAATGGTTGAACTGTGGATTTGAGAGAGTAAGTGAAATCCATTGGTTCAGCTAACGATAAGTAAAAGGATTAACAACGATTTTTTAAAATAGCTGAGAGGACTTTGTTTCTGTCTTACCGTTTCAATCAGTTCTAATTTTTCAATAGACGTATCTGAACGATTAATTTCCCTATTCTGAAGAGACTAGATAACTTAGTAATTGTAGTCAGAAACACCGAAGAGAATAGGAAGAGAATAATCACAGTAAATATTGAGAAGAACTCAACAGTTGTTGGACAAATTTGTTGTCAAGTTGTCATTAGTCACTTTTTACTACTTTCTATCCAAATGTGGATTGATCATTTAATGAGTTTCGTTAACAACTGACCGCATATCTCTGGTTGGTGAGGCCGATGAATGATGGAAAAAGGAAGAATTGTGTTTTTCTTGAATGCTGACACAAAACAGCCTGTTTGTGAATGCTGATAATAAAAGTTGTTTTCATGTAGTATATAGTATATATAATAAACATATTAAAAATAGAGAATAGATGATGGCTGCTCTAACAGGAAAGGGTGAATATATTTAATTGAATTGATTTTTCCCATAATGCTCCCGAAGGTTGGAATTATGTTGCAGGCGTTCCAGAAACTGAAGAGCAGCAGAAATATAGGTTCCAGGTGGAACTGGAGTTTGTTCAATGTTTGGGAAATCCTAATTACCTGAATTGTAAGTAACTTGATATTTGTTGCTGATTTTATACATTTTTCCTTCAGTTTTAGCACAGAGAGGTTATTTCAAAGACAACACTTTCGTCAACTACTTGAGATATTTACTGTACTGGAAAGAACCTGAATATGCGAAGTTCCTGAAATACCCAATGTGTTTATATTTCCTAGATTTGCTTCAATATGAACACTTTCGAAGAGAACTGGTAAACGCTCAGTGTTCAAAATTCATAGACGACCAACAAATTTTGTTGTGGCAGCATTATACAAGAAGACGAAGTAGATTGTTGACAACACCTACTTCAAATGGAAATATGGAGCAAAATCTCAATAATCAAATCAGTCAAAGTAACGGGCTTGTAAATTCAAAAATATCATAACTTGTGAGCAAAAATATTATCTTTGAATGGTATAATAGTTGGGTCATAGACAAATTTTTTTAGATAATTACACAATTTGGAGCATATATGCTTCCCTTTTTACGTTAACAAGGGTTCTACAATTTTCAATCCAAGAATTCCTTAAAAAGAATTTCAGGCTGTGCATTCATCAACCAACAAAGGATCCAATGTTCTAATTCGTGAAATACTTTCTTCAATTGTGCTGAATGAAAAAATTATGTGTCTCACCTCTTGAAGTTTTGGAGTTTTTTTGTCATTGGAGCATATCTGATCCTGGCAAGAATAACCTCGCAACTCAAAATTTATTTAAAATGGTGTCTTTACATTACATAATGAAAGTCCAAAGATTTCACAAAATACTTCGAAATGAAGTTCCCCAAATTATAATGTCAAGGTTTATAAAAGACAATTCATAAAATATGTACTTTTATTATTGAGAACTTAAAATACTGATTTTTGAGTCGAGGTGTTATTCTTGTCTAAGTTCGATATCAGCTAATGTTTCTCCTGAAAGATTTAGATGTCAATGCATTAGTTTTTTTTAAAATCATTCACCAATATAACAGTGGCAATATACAGAGTATTTAATTGTTTCAAAAATAAAATATATTTCTGCTATATTCAGATTGCATCATGAAAGTACTCCAGAAAATATACATTTAAATATTTATTGTTGGGTATACGCCCATTGATTCAGAAGTTATGCCAAAAAGTTCATATGTTCAACCATCCTCCAGTTTGTTTTGTTATGAGGATATTTTCAAAATGTTATCACACAGTAATTTATTCTTTTTTTCTAATAAATAATCATAACTCGGAAAATTTTTTTCATTTTTGAAAACTTTTGGTGTATTGCCTGTAATTTCCCATTCAAGAGCACCTATATGGGATTTTATGAGTGAATACCAAGAGGTTTGATAGTTATACCATAAAAACCCCACAACTATTTTCAATATTTCCAGTACAGTTTTTATTTAAATTAATTTTGATTACATACATACCTATTTATAAAAATAAATAACTACAAAAATGTGTAGATCATGCAAAGAAGTAACTTTCAGATACAAACTGAATGAAAAAGCCCTCGTGAAACAGCTACTTGCTACTTTCATATAAACATTGAATTAAACGAAAAAAAAAAAATACTTTGAAAGAAACACTTTTACATGAACACGAATGCTTGGAATACAAACCCAGTGGAGAATAATGTTTTTTGTATAATTCAGTGTTCATATAAAAGTATTTGTTTCTAAAGTTTTTTCTTTCGTAAAATTCAATGTTCATATGAAAGTAACTGTTTCAGGAGGGCTTTTTCTTTCAGTTTGTGTCTGAAAGTTACTTCTGTGCATGATTTCCACATCTTTGTATAGAGTTACTTTTTTTGAAATTAATTGCTTCCTTCCGTTCTCTAAAAGATTCCCACATTTTTTGTATGTGGAGAAGTAGAAAGGCAAAAACTTTCTTTCCCAAAAAGTTACCTCTTCTAAAAATATAACCCATTCAATTTTAACAAGATTCCTTTGGCTGGGATTTAATCAAAAAGGCGAATGAATGTCATTACGCCCTGTCATCGATGACATGAGTGGATTTAACTCATTCTGTGACATAACGTCGTAATTTTATGAATGAGTTGAATGATTGTTCTCATAATGTTATCCAGATTTGGTACTGAAGAGCTGATAAGGCAAGTGTCTTATGACGAAACATCGGATGTCTACCACTGAGGATAACATTGTTCCATGTAAGTGAATTTTTACCTCTTTCATTTAGTATATTGTGTAGGAATCCTGTGAATGATATCTAATTCAATTTCATAACGAATGTTTGGAATCCAAAGTGAGTAGAGAAACGTGTGTTTTTTTTTTTTAATAATTCAGTGTTCATATAAAAAGTATTTGTTTCAAAAGTGATTTTTTTCGTGTATTTCAATGTTTATATGAAAGTAGGTCTTTCAGTAGGATATTTTCATTCAGTTCATGTAAGAAAGTTTTGTATCAAGATGGAGAAGTAGAAAGCAAAAAACTTCCTTTCCGAAAAACATACATACATATTTTAATTATAATAATTAATTTTTCAACTTTATTTTTGTTATAAATAATGAACTGCTTGGAATTCCATAATAAATGATTTTAAAATGTGGTCTCCAAGAGGAGTTCACACATATAAGAAAATAATATATGAGTAATTTCAAGAAAAAAAAACTGTCGAGTTTTGATTCACTGATTCACAAAATAGCTGTTCACGTCATTTTTCATTGATATTAACTTCTCAACTGTACTATGTTTTTGAAATCATCCTTGATATTGAAACAATTTTCACACACCAGATCAACTGAGGAAACTACCTATTGTTTTGCGGAATATGTCTTAAGTGAACAAACCTTATTTTCATCAAATAATGGGTCAGTGTATTAATATTATTGAAAGTACTTTACTAACCGAAAATAGAATATGGAAAGAATAGCAGACAATCCAACATTTCATTAAAAAAAACTGACATGAATAAGCTGTCCTTCCACATACTACCATTTATATTGCTGTTATTGTAAAAAAGATGAATATAAACCTTCAAAAAATGTAACAAAATTTCCGTTAGTTGGTGAGATTGAATGCTCTGGTAATGAAGCTACTTTATCTGATGTCAGAATTGTGGTTATATCAGTGTAAAGACCTAGCAGTGACGCTTTAAGTTGCATAAGACATTGTATAAGATAATACATTAACTTTCATAGTAGAAGTATGTGAATGCGAACTGCAAACAAATAATGCTTGAATAATGAAAACATCAGCAGAATGAAAAATAAATTAGATACTCCATCAACATGGACATATCTAGACGAAAAAAACTACCGGAACTTATACTCAACTGCAGCAAGTAAAATAAAGAATGAATATGCAGTATTATAATTATTAAACTATACCTGTACGGTATTAGAGATAATACATCAAATTGGTCAGATAATACTTAGATAATAGACCTATGTACCAATTCTGGCCTTTAGCTTCAGGATTACCATTATTAATTATTTTTCTTAATGGAATATGTCCAAACAACTTGATACAATTTTCAGCCTTATATCAAGGGCGTACAATTTTTAAACTTATACTTATCAAGAAAGGATTGAGATCCAAGAGTCAGTAGAGGGGAGGGGGTTATTTCTGAATTTCAGAGAAGTAATGTTATCAATTACTGAAAAAGTCCTGATTATGCATCAATGAAAGTTTACAATAAACTGTAATAGGATTGGTTCGATAATAAAGGTAGAATGAGAGATAAATAATTTTATTCGATCTCTATTGAATTTGCTGCTGTCAGCTATCAGCGTTTTGTCGAGTTAAAAAACTAAAATCATGAAAAACTGATTAAAAATACATTTAGACAATGAATAAGAGAACCAACAATAATTTATTATGGTATCTGAAACTTACCTAAAACTAGGCACACTATTCGTAACTTGTATAACAAATTCTGATAGTTTCGCCCAGAGGATTATAATTTTCTTTCGATTTCTACGGCTATCGCTTACAGACTTGAAAAAAATAATTTTATTTTGTTCTGTCCGAACATTTAGCAAAAACTATTAAAATGATGAACGGTCAGGTAGAGGCATCTAGTCGTATACTTATCAACCTTTCGAAGTAGAAACCTTACATTCCAATGATAGCGGGTAGGAAAGACCACATACAGGATGATTCTGTTACAAAACTACCACAAAGAATAAAAAATTTCTTCGCACAAAAAATTGTAACATCATTAATAGTAGATACTTTAGAGTGATTTATTCGTGATTAAGTATATTTGACATAATTTCATTATATGGTGTGAATTACGAATTTTCTTTTCATAATAAATGAAATAAAATTTATTAATATTGGTGATTAATTTTTAAAAGTTCAATACACCGACCTTATAAAACTGTTATACGAAACATTCTTTTAAAATTTAGACAAACTTCTATTGGAAGCTCCATGTGGCAGACTAAAGGCCTAAAAGGATTATCCGAATAATTGATAACTGAATATTATCATAGGAGAATTTGAATAATCATTGGGATAGTTCTTCCAAATCCAAATTATTCCTATTTTTATTTGTTTTCAATACCAAACTATCTGTATCTTCAACACCAAATAACCATTTACCAAATAATTGAATATACTGCTCACAATCCACCATACAGGCAACAAGCAACAATTCAAATCGTGTCAACTCGGACCGATTCTGAATTTAATTCCATGAGGTAGCGAACTATCCAATTATTTTGCATACGATTCTTCTTCGTTATAATTAAAATATACTAATTATTTGGCTTTTCAAATGACTATCATACACTCATTCTATTCACAAATTTTCAAGGGAGTACTGTCATTCAAAGAGGGTTGAAGAAATAGGCATAAAATTGTAAAATTGACGTGTTCCAATAATTTTTTATAATGTTTTTTGTGGTATTGATAACGAGTTTATGCTTTACTTTATGGTAATTATGACGTGTTATAACAGGATAATTGTGAATCAGAATGTCCTAAATTTACCATTGTCGTACATGGATCATCTCTCTAGTGGCAGTGCATGAATGAACCAATTAGTGAATTTAAGCTATTTCTGTGAAAGAATCAGTTTCTGTTATCTCTTTTAGTCATTTTCAGTAGGTGATCTCATGAAGAGGTAATCATCCCTATATTACAGTAACATCAAAATTGTAAACCAAACTCATACAAATTATAAATGTTACTCAATTAAAATTTCACCTACATTGTCAGATTTCACGAAAAATAAATTTATAACAAAACGATCAATCTCTCAATCTGCTACAGTGTTCACAAATTTTAAATATTCATCCGCGAAGGAGAAGGTGAAAGTGGAAGACCCTATTATTTTTTTATAACCAAGGATAAGTTAGTTATAATCTCTTTTTTTGTAATTTTAATGAACATCATAAATAAAAATAAATACTATGTACAAACAACAATAAATACATTAAGTTCGGGTTGTGTTTTTCGGCTGATTTTCTTCAGTAATCATAGTCGTCTTGATCACCCAGTCCGAATCCTTCACCATAGTCATAATCGTCCACACCTGGTGGTACAAAAGCCCCATTTAGTGCCTCTGAAATTTGGTCGCCAAGCCCAATTCTAGTCGCTATTCCGTAAATGAGCCTCATAACAGCTAACCTGGAAAACATTAATTTATTATTAATTTTCTCGAAAAAAGTTTCTGTAAGTTGATTGAAGATAAATAATGAAGGTTTTTTATAAACAGTAATTAAAAGTGGTTATACAGTGTCATCCCCAAAGTATGCACCATATAGGAAACTTATTTATTAAGGGTTTTTCGACAAAAAGTTATTCTTGATGAAAGTTTGTTCATTCCCTAAAACTAAACATGCACCAACAAAATATAGTGAAATATACGTAATATACGAGGAGTCTTCAAATATTTGATTATGAGACAAGAGTAAAGTACCCTTATTTTGGAAAATCTCGGGAAATATTATTTAGAAAAGTTGTTCAGCATCAAAAAATACATCTAGATTTGAAGTCATGGCCATCTAAGTGAAGTATGATTTTTTTATTTTTTTTTTAATGGGGACTACGAAAAAAAATTTGCTAAAACGAGAAATAGACAGCATCCTGTATACGACGGTTTATTTCAAAACCCTGTAATATTACGAATTATACAACTATGGTGTTAACCACGGTCAATCTTTTTGAGGAGTAAAATAATTTTCAAAGTTATTTTTATTTTTTGTAAACAACGAAAATTACTCAAAATTATACACTATCGTAACGAGAACTTGATATTCAATAATATCAAATCACAAAACATCAAAATAAAATAGGTATTTCTGAACAAACTCATTGATTTTCTGGAGATTTTCTCCAAAATAATCTTGACTTGTGCGAGTTAGGGAAAGGCAGTGCTCTTTTCTTTTAATATACAAATTCAAGCACGTTAAATATAAGGTAGCAAAATTCTTTCAAAGCATAATTAATCGAGTACAAACACTCCTCACACACTAGAACTGCAACAATTTTTTCAACGTGTGTTTCACCAACCAGTTTGGCCATCAGTATATGAGTAGTGAATCTAGTATAGCATAACAAACCGGATGAAAAGTTTTCTGTTACTTTCTCCAATAAATGACATCCATAGTTGTTTCCGGGATTTTTTTACAAATTATGTAAGTCTGCCGATTCGCCATGCTTGAAATATGTGGTTTTTGAATTAAAAGATAGGGTATCTTTTTTTTTCTCAAGAGATACCCCAAGCCAAAAATCGGAACAAGTGAAATTATGTCAAAGCTATTTTCCGAGTGTTTTGGCCGTGGTCAGCCTGACCACGTCTACTACTTCAGTAGACATTATCAAAGGCGATAAGGTAATGGTGTGGGTGGCTTCGTTTCTCCTAATTGGGTTACCTAAACCTTACCTTATGTACAATTGAGGACATGTAGTTGTAGTTCGATTAGTTGAAGTGTCACAGTCAAAATAACTGATTTTGATCTTTATTATAGTGTTGGTATACGATATACTTCTTTCCCGCCTAGGGCTTTGTTCACGAGATGGAACTGTTACTCTTTCACTGTAGTTTTAACATCCTATCTCAGACGAAGTTTTTTATATGCGATGGAACTTCGATTGATTCACAATTGATGTTTTGGTAGGATATATTCTGCACTGACGAGGAGTAACACTCCAAAACCGGTCGGTATATGATCATATGAATTTCTCCTATGCGGTAACTTGCACAAATGTCTGTAAGATGTAATCCGTCGTGGTATTAGCGGGAAAACGAGTTATTTTCCAACAGGCATTTCTCATATGCTTCTATGTAGGGACGCTTCAACAGAAAAATGAATCATCAGATGTGAATATTGAATAATACAAAATTAAGAGTTTGCTGGATTTTTTTCACGTTTGTTGCGTTTTTAATTAACAAGCTTTTATTAGCTTCACCTGTATGTATGCATCTATCTATGTATGTTTGTTTGTAACTCCAGAATTATCGACATTATTGCTTGATCTGGTCGCGGGCAGATGGCGCTGCACGTAACCTCCTTGATATAATTCGAACTCATTTTACATGTATTTCTTCATTTGAAAAAAGTATATTATTATTTTAACACGCTTTTATTAGCTTCACCTGTATGTATGTATGTTGTTTGTTTGTAACTCTCAAGCTTGGGATCTATATTTGACAGAATTATCGACATTTTTGCTTGATCTATTCGCGGACAGATGGCGCTGTACGTAACCTCCCTAATATATCGACATTATTGCTTGATCTATTCGCGGGCAGATAGCGCTGAACGTAACCTCCCTGTTATAATTCGAAGTCACTTTATATGTATTTCTTCATTTGAAGTAAGTATTTTTTATATTAACACGCGCGCCTGATGCCTTATTTGTAACCCTACTTTGCGTGCCTGCTGCCTTGGGCTTGGTAGCTGATTTTCAGGCTCCCTCTCCGGAATCGGAAAATATCAATTGTCATTTTTCTAATCAATATACGACTGATTGATCCCAAAGTTTAGATAAAATAAATATAGTTTAAAAAGACTAAAAACACGCTTTTATAGTATACGAAACTATAAAATGAAAAATAAATATAGTTTAAAGAACATCGAACTAAAATAGATTGATGGATGTAGCCGTTACTACGTGGTAGGTAGGAAATCTTAATGAAGAAAAGGGAAGTGAAACTTTCTATGTTTTTCACCACTTTTATTTGTAACTAACGTTACTGCAGTTTCGTCCTATACGGACATTTTCAAACTTATACAAGTTTATTGTAACAAACATACAAAGTTTCATTTCTCTTTTCTTCATTGAAAAGTTGAGAATATATTTTTTAATAAGCTTAAAACAATAACGAACGAAAAACACTAGTATTATTGTGGAAGAAGCGTGGGCGCTTTATGTCATATTTTTTGTATATCAAGCGCCCGTCACTTTTTTCACACTAATACTAGTATTTTTCGTTCGTTATTGTTTTAAGCTTATTTCAAAAAATACTTTTAACTTTTTAGTTCGATGTTCTTTTAAAGCGAGTTTTTTAGTTTTTCAAACTATATTTATTCTCAAATGCGGTTTTTTCGATTGGTTGGGAAAGGGATCAAAAATATTCGTAGATAAACAATTAAGTTTTATGCCAACGTTCCGGACTTTATTAAATCCATCATCAGGGCTCTACAATAAAATAATTTAATAAGTGAAGAGTATATGCCAATACATATTGCAAAATTTATAAAGTTTATACAATCTCATATTATGTAAAAGAGAAACAAACAGGTGCACTTACCAAACATAGGTTATCCATGTCAAAAAAAAGTTTAAAATATAAGTGTCAGACAACGTAGGTATAAATGAAAATGAGGACTAACTAAATGAAAACACATACACCACAGACACATTAAAAATGAAAACGCTATCCGGGAGACAAACTGATTAGGAATGGCCGTTTTTGTTTGCCTTTTAAAAAATAAAAAAATTATAAACAATAGAAGGATATCAGATTACACAGGATGGTGGAAACTTATGTGTATTAAAATATTGAGGAATACGATTTAGTAAATTAAAATAAACACTATTCAGTCCTTCTATGTCCCTTCTAGTGTTAACACTTTTTTGTTTGAAAATGTGGATCATCTCACTAAACAGTCGTTTACCTAATAAAGGTTGAATATCTAAAATCTTTTGCGAACTCAAAACTGTGGTTATTTTCTCTTGTGTGTTCAACGAGGGCTGTTGGATTGGCAACATTCAACTTCCTTGTATCTCTTTCATGTTCAGACAACCTGTTTTTCAAGTAACGTCCCGTTTGTCCTACATAACATTCTGGACAATCCTTGCAGTTGATTTTATAAACGACGTTTGATTGCATATTCATCGGAGTTTTTGTTTTTTGTTTCGAAAACAATCTTTTATCTACAGTGTTATCATTGTTGGAGTTCAGACATCACTAGATCTGCACATATAGGTGGCATACAGTTTCCCATTCCTAGTCCGGATATTTGTTTATAAAAAACTCCGTCGTAGTTAAAATAGTTCGACTTAATGCAAAATTCAAATACTTTTACAAATTGTGAGATCCACAGGGATGCCTTGCAATCAAACGAAGAAAAAATTGAAAAACGCAATAAAATATTTAATATTTTAACCAACTATACAAATTGTAACAAACATTTCAATAATAATAATAATACTCATAAAAAACTTTTTAATTATATAAGAGATACACGAATATTTTTGAAAGAACACCCTGATATCATCATCACTAAAGCTGACAAGGGCAATGTAACAGTAGTGCTGGATAGAACTATTTTTGTTGCGAGATCTACTGAAATGTTGAGTGACAGAAAAGTATACGAAATTTCATCTAATGACCCTACCATAAAAATACAAAATAAGTCTAATAAAATAATTAAAAGATTACTAGATCATAAATATATTGATAAAAAATGTGCTGACTACCTCACTACAAAAAATGGAGTGTTTCCCAAAATGTATTTTCTACCTAAAATCCACAAAGAAGGGATGCCTTTAAGACCAATTGTCAGTTTTATAAATTACCCTATATATAAAATATCAAAGTGGGTTAGTGAAATTTTAAAAACTGGTTTTGAAAAAGATGATCATCAGGTGAAGGACTCTTGATTTTTCTGCTTTTATTCGAGGACAAAAATACCTGATGATTATATTTTAATATCTCTAGACGTAGAATTCCTTTTCACCAAGATTCCTGTGGATCTCATAATTGAAATTATTATTAAAAGATGGCCCAAAATCTCAGAATTCACTATTTTACCTCTAAATGAATTTATAAAAGTATTTGAATTTTGCATTAAGTCGAACTATTTTAACTACGACGGAGTTTTTCATAAACAAATATCCGGACTAGGAATGGGAAACTGTATGTCACCTATATGTGCAGATCTAGTGATGTCTGAACTCCAACAACGTAGTCTAGAACAATTGTCTTTTTCAGTTCCGTTTTTCAAAAGATACGTTGATGACATTTTCACATCAATACCCAAGAATAAAAAAATGGAAATTATTGATGTTTTTCAAAGCTTCCACCCAAATTTGAAATTTACAGCAGAATTGGAAAAAGACAATTCTCTAGCCTTCTTAGACACTAAGATATCGATTTTAAAAGTCGACTGGTACCACAAAACTACTTTTTCAGAAAGGTTTATTAATTATTTTTCACAGCACAGTTTTAACAATAAAATTAATATCATTAGGAACTTAAAATCAAGAGCACTCAAAATTTCTGATACTGAGTTTCATAACAAAAACATCAGAATTATAGAAGATTTTCTTATTAAAAATAATTACTCTCCTTCATTGGTGAAAAAAATTATAAATGAAAATAGACAACCTATACTGGAAATTAACAATTCAAAATATTTCAAAATTCCTTATGTACATAACCTTTCTGAAAAACTTGGATCAGTTTTAAATAATAAACACATCAAAATTGCGTTTGCAAATGATAACACTGTAGGTAAAAGATTGTTTTCGAAACAAAAAACAAAAACTCCGAAGAATATGCAATCAAACGTTGTTTATAAAATCAACTGCAAGGATTGTCCAGAATGTTATGTAGGACAAACGGGACGTTACTTAAAAAACAGGTTGTCTGAACATGAAAGAGATACAAGGAAGTTGAATGTTGCCAATCCAACAGCCCTCGTTGAACACACAAGAGAAAACAACCACAGTTTTGAGTTCGCAAAACCTAAGATTTTAGATATTCAACCTTTATTAGGTAAACGACTGTTTAGTGAGATGATCCACATTTTCAAACAAAAAAGTGTTTATTTTAATTTACTAAATCGTATTCCTTAATATTTTAATACACATAAGTTTCCACCATCCTGTGTAATATGATATCCTTCTATTGTTTATAATTTTTTATTTTTTAAAAGGCAAACAAAAACGGCCATTCCTAACCAGTTTGTCTCCCTGGATATCGTTTTCATTTTTAATGTGTCTGTGGTGTATGTGTTTTCATTTGGTTAGTCCTCATTTTCATTTGTACCTATGTTGTCTGACACTTATATTTTAAACGTTTTTTTGACATGGATAACTTATGTTTGGTATGTGCACCTGTTTGTTTCTCTTTTACATAATATGAGATTGTATAAACTTTATAAATGTTGCAATATGTATTGGCATATACTGTTCACTTATTAAATTATTTTATTGTAGAGTCCTGATGATGGATTTAATAAAGTCCGAAACGTTGACACAAAACTTAATTGTCTATCTACAAATATTTTTGATCCCTTTCCCAACCAATCGAAAAAACCGCATTTGAAAATATTTTGGATCACCAAACCAGGCAAAGTTTATATTTATTCTCCTAAGTTTCATGATAGCCATTCCAACAATTATGTACCCTGTACTAGTTTGTACAGGGCTTGATCTTTTTCTAATCCTTTATTGCACTGCCATTGATTATTATGTGCAATGGTCGTGTGTTCAATTCACATTGAGTGCACTTTTTTATTTTTTCTTTCACTCAATTTCTAAACTATTTTAAATTTAATAAAATAAAAATAGAAAATGTTTTTAATATTATTTCAGATTGCTTCTTGTTATGTAAAAAATTATGTTCATTCGAGAAAGTATATAAACTCCAATGAAAAAACACTTTTGATACCCCAAAAGAAACCCTGATCAAATCTTCAAAAAAGACGGCGAATTGTCGAGTTTCAAGAAATTTTTAGGCTTCAATTCCTATACTCTAGTGATATTATGATAAATTTTTTTCTATCTACCTCTTGTTGCATTGCATTTTCATCACGTTATTGTTAGTGTCATCAGAATAATGTTAACGAAAATACGTTAGAGGCATCAAGATGAGACAAAACTTGATATAGTGTTGTGTTCTTTTCTTTCGTGAAAAAGTAATTGAAGAAAGTGACAATATTTTCAAAATCTCTGTTGTTATTGTAGATTTAACGATTGCCATTCTTGAAAGTTTTTATTTTTCTACATATACATGGAAATAATAATGAGATTATTATATGCAACATATAGGTTATTTAGTGTACTTCAGAAATAGAAGAACTCGTATATATAATAAATACCTACCTTATGAAATTAACAGGATTCGTCTCTTTCTGTCGCAGAATCATCTGCTTACTGTTCTTTTTTCTCTTTCTTCCATCACAACAATTCAATAATATCACCAAAACCACTAGTAATATCATCAGTTGGCGAAACCATCGCATATTTGTGTTATTAATCTGACTAGCTCAAATCAAGTAACCTCAGAATATGAACTTGTAAAAGAAAAACTTTGAAGACCGCTTTTTTCTTCAACTAATTATTATTGATGTCAGGCAAAGAAACTTTCAAACTGAGCCATACATCATATTTTGGTCACTGTGTCCTGAAATGAAACTGCCAATCGCAGAATTTTAATTGTGAGGTACAGTTAGACAGGTTCGAAGGTATATCGAATATACGCCGAAGTAGGTTATGAAACGTCTTCCGTGTGTATGAGTATATTTACTTTTTGTTTACATCCTCCGTTATTCAGTGATATTGTCTCTGGGACTATTACAGTGTACGAGTGTACGGTAAAGTGAGATACAGAATATCTATTGATATCAGTAGCGCCACAAGAATTGTTAGTGCAGATCCATTTTTTTCCTACGGTAGACCTGGATTTTCAAAGACTTGTTTCACAAACAATTCAGTTTCACTATTGCAGAGAAGATTCATGATAGGAAGAAAAACTCAATAAACAGAGTGCAGTGTTTTCAGGAGATTGAAATAATGATGTCAGATGGCTTTCAAGCAGCAAAATAACAATTCTGAAAATCTGGGGATTTTCAGAATGATTATGAATGATCCATTATTAATGCAGTTTATCCAGCGACCTGGAAAAGCCAGGGAATCACATTCCTAATACTCTAAAGCCAGGGAATTTCAACTCATATTTGACATTCTTGCATTCTGGTTTTCTATTGGACAAAGTTTCGAGAAAATTTATTATTTTTAGAGATTCCTCATGTAAGAACCAAATTTTAATATGTAACTAGCTACAATACCTTTCCAAAAAAATGTATGTGGCACATTAGTTACAAAATGTCACTGTCACAAATTGGACCTTGGAAATAATGATAAAACAGTATCAACAGGTTTTTCACTTCGGAACACATTTTTCTTCTAACATTTCTGTCACAAAAATGAAAAAGCTGCTCGCTGTCACAGAATTCAAAAAAGACTAATGACTGATACTGATCTCGTGTAAACGACAAATACATAAGTACAAAAAAAAAATTTTTCCAACTGAAATTCGAATCATACATCGCCTCCAATGTCCCTATATGTTGGAATCTGTCAGATTATTGTCGCTACTTTCCTATGTAATACCACGACGGATCTTAAATTATATTCGAGAGTCATTTTTGCAAGTTTCCACACAGGGGAAATTGTTGCATATGCTTTCCACTCGTCCAGAAGGAGAACCACAATGAAATCAATCAGTGGAGTACCTGACGACACCGCTGTCATGTTTATACTTGTCCTGAACTGACGATGAATAATACTTTGAAGCCGGTCTGTGAGTGATCACTGGATTTTCAGCCAACTGGACGAGCGAGAAGCACCTGCAAGAATTTTCTCTGAGGAAATTTTCACAAATATCTCTCTGATAATCAAATGTATGTTGTACTATTTACCAGAAAAGTGTTTTCTGGTCGGTATTTACCAGATCCCACTATGCAGAAATGTTGGGAGAAGATAGTTTTTTTGAAGAGGAGAGTTTTTTTGAGTGTTTCTATTAGTGAAGCAATACCAAACAACTAAACCGATGGTAACTTTTTTGTATAAAATTTGTTGAGAAATCTTTTGAAAGAATTCAATAGGATTCACTGAAACACAAATTGGTTGTGTTGGTGTGTAAAAGCCAAATGGAATAAATTCGTTATTTCGGTTACTGTACATATTTAAAAAAATATCCGAAAAACGTAAATTATAATGTAATTATGTAAATTATAATTTGACATTCTTTAACATAAAAATACCACCCCTACCTTCAACCCCCTTCGAATGACAGGTACAACCCCCAAATTTTTAAATAGGTTTAAGTCATTCTAATCTGAAGGTTTAGTTTTGTACACTACATATCTCTATAAAAAGAAATCTAATGATGATCCTTGCCGCCCTATCCACCGATTGGGAAATGTTGTATCGAAGGATTGCCGGACATTAACTTGGTAATGTGCTGATGCTCCATCCTGCTGAAGTGGTGCCAAATAATTATCGCCATTCAAGTTGCCCTCAATGAAAAAGGGACCAATGATACGATTTCCTACAATCCTTGCCCAAACATTAACCTGTTGGGGGTATTGCGTGTGTTCTCTCATCCAGTGAGGATTTTCCGTTGACCAGTAGCGGCAATTTTGCCGATTAGCATGGCCGTTAAAACATAACTTCTATTCGGATGATATTGTTATCCAACATGTCCATTATTTGCTCACAAAATTTAGTTTTTCTATCAAAATCGTCTTCCATGAGCTCCTGAGTAGGTATAATTTTATAGGGATGCATGTTTAGTATCGATGTATGGCTAACATTGAATGTAGTGGATGCCCGTCTACTCGATGTATGTGGGTTTTCCTCAAACTCAAGTATCACATCTAATTTGAGTTCATCACTCATTGCATTAGCAGCTGCTTTTTTTGTCTACTCCACATGACCAAGCTCCCGAAACTGCTTCTCTATTTTGCTTATTGTTCCATGAGATATGGGCGGTATATTAGGAAATTTCTCATGAAATTGGCCAGCTACTTCCTGTTATTTTATGCATTTCCGTTAATCTAACCATTTATCAGACTTGAAGTAAACGAACTTTAAACTTTGATTGAAATACTGTCAACTAATGCTGTAACATACAAAACAAGTTGACATGTCGTTTTAAACTAACGTTGCCACGGAAATTATTTAGTTTTTTAAAGGATACCATCTATGGTTTTTGCTTACTTTCTTTTATCAACACCTCAATATGAAATAAGTTTTGTGTATATTGCAATAAATTTTGAGTGTATTTCGGTAATTACATAATTTTAATTTATTTTATCCTAATTGTTCCAATAAACTTGAAAGCGATAACAGTAGTTGTTTACAGCTGATTCTCGGCCTCCCCCCACCACTATGACGTATTAATTGCTTTTTTTATTGGTTGTTGTTTGGTGAAGTTTTTTTGTTGTGCAGTGAAGTCAAGGCGTTGTGACCTTGAAGTGTCTGGTGCATGGATCGTTCAGATTTTTTTTTCATATGGAATTTTGTGTGTTTATGTGTGTGTGTGTGTGTGTGTGTGTGTAGGAGAATGCACGGTACAGGGTTTCATCATGTGCTTGTTTGTCTATGTACAAACATACGTCTGCATACTTCGAAGATCCTCCAAGTAATAAATGCTCCATCGGTGTTAGGGCACCAAGTTAGTAGTGGAGTGATGTCACAGCAATAACCGTTCAACGGCTAGAGAGCGACATGTTCACTCCACGACGTGTGGCAGAGTAATGCGTATTCATCGGTCTGCCCTCACCTCTCCCGAAGCGATGAAGGTTCGCTCTAGCCCCGCTATCGATGGTGACACAACGGCAGCCGAGGACCGTTTGCCTAGCGTCTACCCTCTCCGAGACCGCAACGACCATTGCTTGCTCGTACCGGCAACTGTTATCGCATCAAGTTGGGAGATGGGCTTGGCTGTGACGTCAGGCATCTCTAGTGGATAGCAACTAGCAATGTGAATCTTTCACGGTTTCATGGTGGGGGTGACTCACACTGTTTAATATAAAAGAAATGCCTGGCACACTATGAAATCAGTAGACGAATATATCTGCAGCAGTTAGCAATTGGTAGAGTGTTATTCAGTTCGTAATAGAAGGAAGACGGTGAGTGTATTTGTCTGTTGGAAATTGTTTATATTTTCATATATATTTTCATCATGTCCGTTTCAAAAGTAGACTTGAATAAAATTAATAATTTGATTGTACAGGAGGTTGAAATACTAGAGCAAAAGGCCTTATCATCATTGCCAATTGATGAAGTGTACATAATTAAAAATATGTCAACTTATTCTACACGATTTGGTAAATCAATTTTATTAACTTTGCAAGATGTGAGCAATGATAAATTATTTAAAACATGGCTACCAAAACGTATTTCGTTGCAATTCAGTGATGACGATATATCTTGTATCAACTCATCAGGTGGTAAATATACGATGATGTATTTAGGACAGAGCCAACAAAGTTTTGCTGGCATGAAAACGCGATCTCTAGTCAAATTCAATATGATTGAATAATAGTAATAATTTATAGTGAATTTCTTTAGGTCATAGCTTACAAAGTTTTTTTGGTGTGAAAACGATAACTCTAGTCAAATTCAATATGATTGAATAATAATAGTAATTATAATGAATTTCTTATTGTTTTATTAATATTCATATATTAGATGATAATTATATGGAAATATAAACATTACTAACTTAGTTGAATACACTCACTTTGTAACTACAAGTAAAATGGGAATGTGAGTATTATATCACTGAAAAATTGGAGGTTGCTTATTGTTTTTTTTATTCGATTTCAGTTCCACCATTTAAAGATGTGGATGCAGTACGCAAGTCAAGATTGGGTCGATATTGTAGATCTCAAATCATCGGTTCAACATTTGTCGTCTAAATTGAAGGTGTTGGGTGATGGAGCCGAACATGCAAGCGTTTATGATATGAGTGTATGCTATGATGAAAAACAAATCGAATTATGCCTTCGTGATGCTGAGAACTATTGGAGTGGTGCAGAAGTTTGCAACAAATTTTTGGATAATGAATTGGAATTGTGGCAACTTTGTGAGGTTATGATTGAACTGAACCTAAGAAGATTCCTGTATAGCCTCCAACCATACTTGCCAGAATGGATTATTCATCACTTTGAATTGAATGATGAAAATCGAGAGGAAATTGAAGATGGTCGCGAAAATGATGATTATGAGGAAGAAGTTATTTTAGATAGTCTGTATGTTCCTGTAAATCATAAATAATGTCAAATAAAAAACTTTGTATTATTTTCATGTTTTATTTATTTAAATCTGATGAAATACAATAGAAAATGATTACAAAACAATAAATATGATATAAAATACAATACATGATATAAGTCAGTTACAAATAAAAAAAAAAAGATCATAAAACAGTACATGATAGAGTGAAAAAAAAAAAGTGTCAATATCTGCTATGAACTGAACCATCCAATGCATTGTATGTTAAAACTGTATCATGCAAAATTAATGCATATACTTTAGTGTTGTCTGGAAACTTGGTCTTCCTCGTCTCAAACTCAATCTTTATATCAATAGTTGATGATTTTGTTGCATTCGGTTGATGGGAACAATCGATGACGAATAGTGGATTCTCTCTAAATTGTCCAATGTCCATCAGAGGTTCACTCATATCTTTATCATAATAACTTCGCTGGAAACTCTCAAAAGCATAATAAGCAGGAGCATCAAGTTTTTTATCGAAATTCAAATTCCAACGCTCATATGGATAAACTTCAGAATTCAAGTATACTCGAATACTATTGATATCAGCAGTTGTGAATTTTGTAATATCTTGTGTTCTATCTTCAGATGTGGTAGTACTTTGGAATGCGATGATGACAAAACGAGGAGTTTCCAATGCGTTAGTTGTTTTGATGGCCCATATGTCTGAAGAAGTCCCACGTAATGATGGTAGTTCATAGAGGTCCCACATACGATACGCCAACTTGATTTTGGCATTCAGACCGCTTTTGTTTATTCTACTCAAAAGTTTAAGCTTGTGTTTATCATCTGGTACAATATGTCTTATTTTCCATTCGATTTTATTTATTTCCAAATCAGCATCAACTTCACCTATATATGAGTTTTTGAATGATCGAGCGATAATCAAAATCAATTCCTGTTTGGCATTCAAGATACTTTTGTTGTAATCTTCAGCAAAACCCATCAAATATTTCAGTGGTAGTTTTCCACTAAAAACATGACTGTTTGTATCCAAGATATCTTGCTTCAATTGTGAAAGTCCCCAACCAGATGTCAATAATGTGTTAGCATGAGATTGTCCAAATGATATCATGGTTTTCATTGTAGATGTTATCCCAGGTTTTCTAACAACAGCCACTTGTTCACCACCCATTTCATAACGAATTTCGTCAAAGAGAAATGCAATTGCATTATTCGAGAGATAGCATGTTTTCGCTACATTTTAAGATCACTCACAGACAGAGCGTTATGTGCTAACTGTTTAGCATACACTTGTGGAATGAGCTTCTTTTTATGCACACCTTTCTTTTTGATAGTGCAACTCGTTTGGGATTGTTCAATGCGATTTTGTCTATTATAAATGAAACCCATAACAACAGTTATTCGATTTTCTTCAATTCCAAAATAATGAAAATCTCTTCTTCACTTCCAAAATCGATAAGGTTATTTTTTTCATCCAAAATACGCACTGTAATGTTGTGAATCAATTGACGACCTTCTGGACTGACAGGCATATATATAATACTGTGTGGTTCTTTAGTAAGATTGTAGCCAGGTTCAACATCAATATCGAATGAGAAAAGAATGTGGGATTCTTCACCATTTATATATGAACCAGATATTATATTGCAATCTAAGCGGATAAGTCTCACAGTTGTAATGTTTATTGGTAATGATGATTCATGTATCTGATTTGGTGGAAATATTTCATGAGCGAACCCCATCATTTCTGCTATTGAATTTGGATGTGTCAGATCAATTTCATATTTGGATCGCATTTCACATTTGAATGTATTATTATTGGCGTGTAGATAGAAAATATCATCTGCAACGACATCATTTGGTTTTTTATCATGAAACAATCTGAACATGATATGTTTCTGTATGACGGCATTGATCTCTTCTATTTCATAAGCACCACATGGAATTTCAATTGTCAACTTTTGGGGTATCGATGAGTTGTCATTACTGATTCTAAAACTAACTAAGTTATTAGCTTCAGTTATATTATTGATTGTATTGCACCCATAGAATCCCAAAAGTCCTAATCCATAACGACTGTTCCTATCCAATTCAATTGGTGGAAAAAAATCCGCACTCAAGACACTTGTCCCGACAGCTTGTAGCTCGAACTTTCGTGACATGACTGATGAATATTTTGAAACACATTTCAATTTATTATTGTACACAGCAACAGCACATTTGAGACAATTTACACTTTTTGGAAGGTGTTGTATTGTAATAAGTATCATTTTTATTGATACCAATATTCACATCCTCTATATTACAAATACAACACATAGATTTCCGAGGTATAGGACCGTCATTAACATCCGATTCTGAATTTTGATCGTGGTGGTGGTGCTCATAACAATATCTATGTTTCATTATATCGATGTCATCTTGCAGATGCTTAGGCAACTTTTCCCAAACATATGCAATCTCATGTGCAACACATGCAAGTATCACTTCCTTAGGCATATTTGCAAGCATCACTTTATCCATTTTTTTCAAGGTACCATATTTTGAAAACATTCTAAGTGAAAACCCCATTCCCTTGATAGCCTCCCGATCCAGTTTTGGTGTTGAATCCATTTTTATTTGGAAAATTATTTAGAGAGAAACTGCAAGCACAAGTGACCACAGAGAGCTGTATTAAATTTCTGTTGTCGATCATAGTTATATTTGATTTTTACATTCGAACATTTTCGAAAGAATCGAGTCAATTCCAATGGTGGGGGTAGATCTCCAAAACTATCGAAATATGTGACTTCTTTCCCACATTTTTTATATGCCACCCAATGTGTTCCTGGTCCACTTATTCCATCTAAATTAACAATAGCTGTCTCGTTTTGTTTTGGACCTGAAGATGGTAATCTATCACGCATAAAAACACCACGAAAATGTGGAATTTTCATTTTTTGTGCATAATAACTGAGATCGAGATCAGTAAGAGGCCTCTGAGGTAGGGGTTCAATTAGTTTTTTGTTTTGTTTGTGGCTTTGTATGGTTTTAAATATAGTCCTAAACCTTTACGGTATGGTTTGAGATATATTCCACTTCCGCGTTTGCCTAATGCTACAGCCTCCATGGTTTTATTGTGACGATTGGCTTCCATTAAAGCCGCTCTGCTGGCTTTTGCCGAATTCACGGCCTTGGTAATACCAGCAGCGGCTCCCGCCAAACTTCCTAGTGCGGATAGTCCAGCAAAAATTGGTATCAATGGTAAAAGTCCACCGATCTTGGGAACAGGAATTATGCGTGGTGTGCGGATTTTCTTCTTTCCACCGGCAGCTTTAAGGTATTTACGTGCCGCCTGCAATGCCACAGTGATAGCTTTTTTGCTATCATTCGTCACAAATTGATTCCCACCAGCTTTCTTCAATACATTTCGCACTTTATGGACTATCCCAGCACCAAATGCAACTTTTTTAATTTTATTTTTCTTCGTTTGTTTCCTCTTACATTTTTTCTTATTGGTACTACAACCCATGCCCATATGTCTTTTCGCTTTCATAATGTTGGTGACAAGTAATGCAGCTGCGCTTTCCCCAATACTCGCGTCCTTCGATTTAACCCTATCCCAAGCGCTGTATTCAAGTTCTTTGTCGGCTAAATGTCTTGCTGCAAGATCGGATGGATGCTTAGAATATTGAATATCGTGTTTTTTGCATTCAATATCTAATTTATTGATTCCAGGGTCGTTACGAGCTAAACGTTGTTTCAATTTTGTACCCGGTCCACAGTATTGATAACCTCCGGGTAGATGTAATTCGAAAGGAAGTTTGTTTATTAAATCATTAACAAAACCACAACCTCATTTAATTTTACGATCACTTTCAATACGTCCGTATCGTTTGATGGTACACATTGAAATGAATAAGCTAATAACATTTATATAGTCTCCAACCACGGCACGATGCGCATTGTAAAACAGAAAGAAAAGTTTGCTGTAGATAATCTAGATGAGAAATTTGGTTGTGGATTGAATGGACAAAGGGTATTCAGACATGGTCCACTACTTCCATCATCAGTTCGAGGACTCATTATAGGACCTTCAAATTGTGGAAAGACGAATGCAATGATATCACTATTAACACATCCACAAGGACTGAGATTTAGAAATGTGTATCTCTATTCGAAATCACTCAATCAACCTAAATATCAGTACTTGCGAAGTGTTTTGGAACCTATAAAAGGATTAGGTTTTTATACATTCAGCAATAATGCAGAAATAGTGGAACCCTCCGACGCTAAGCCTAATTCTGTTTTCATTTTCGATGATGTGATATGTGAAAAGCAAGATATTATTAGATCATATTTCTGTATGGGACGTCATAAGGATGTTGATTGTTTTTATCTAGCACAGACATATTCACGGGTACCCAAACAGTTAGTGCGTGACAATACCAATTTCATTATAATGTTCAAACAAGATGAGACGAATTTACATCACATTTATTCAGATCATGTTTCACCCGATGTAACATTCAAACAATTCCAATTGATGTGTGTTAAATGCTGGGAGGACCAATATGGATTTCTAGTCATTGATAAGGATAGAAAAATAGATGAAGGTAGATATCGCAAAGGATTCGATAGTTTTATATACCCATGATCTTGTTTTTGGAACTTATTCGATCACTGAATATTGTAGTGGTCACTTCACCAACAAATTAAGCTTTAATTCAAAAAAGGGCATTATGAATACAAAAAAAGATCCTGAAAATAAAAACAATGAAATAAATTTGAAACGTCAACTAGTAGAGACAACAGAAGCTGTCAGGCAGAAATTCAACTCTATCAAGAATGATAATATTGAAAATCGTACGACACTTGAAAGATTGTATGAGCCCATAATGAAACCATTGAATGTTTTATCATCAAACGCTACTTCTAAATCACCAGTGTTATCACCAAATCATGGAACTGTTCAATCTACTTCAAATTATCCCATGAGTACTCCAATAGGAAGAAAACAATCTTTTGGTAGTGTATCATCTGTGAATAGTGACACGAGCACACTTCAAGACGATATGAGAACAACTCTATTCGAAACACCATCATCGTCCCACATCGATTCCTCGGATCCTGACATCTCACCTGTTATGAATGAAAGTGGTGAAGATGTTTTGATGAAACATTTGAATAATATAAAATCTAGAAATCCAGCATATGATGGAACATTTGGCGTACGTATGGATCCAATTACACAAAAGCTGAAAATGGGAAGTCTAGTGGTAAATTTCAAAGATGGAAACATTTCATTTTGGGATGCTAATAAAGTGAAAAAATATGAATGCGCAGGTAGTCCAGAATTGTATGATATGATTTTTTTGAAGAATCCACAAGATGTTGATAATGAAGAAACTCGTCAAGTATATTCCAAAATATTGAAAATAACGAATGCTCCATATAAACAATATCATCTGAAGAATGGTTTTAAAAATACAAATTCTAAAAAATTTCGTGAAGTTATCAAACCTCTATTAGCCTCACGACAATATCCAATAAGAAGTAGAAGTAAAATTGGTGGAGCACTCAAACGAGTGAAAATGGAGAAAATATATAATTCTAAACCTGTGAATTATGTGTACTGGAATTCACCGAAAGAGTTAGTTGCTCGCCTACGACTATTGGTAGCTTCAAAGTCAGCCGGACATACCGGACATGATAATGAAATAATTTCAATAATTGAAGAATTACGTGAAGAAGGTATAATATATTAACATATTCACATGTAATGATCACTGTCACATCATCATTCAATGCAGTAACATTATCACCTTTTCTCTTTAATCATATTGAAATAGAATGACTAATGAAATAAGTGATGTCAAACGACAAGTTGTTAATGAATTACATAAACCTGCAAGACGTAATTTTCGTAGAAGAATAACCACCATCAAAGGTTTTGCAGATCTATGGCAAATAGATTTAGCTGAACTGCAACCTTATGCAAAAAGTAATGAAGGATACCGATATATACTTGTAGTGATAGATTGTTACTCCAAATATCTGTGGACTGTAGCAGTTAAAGATAAAACAGGTAGTACAGTAACTAATGCAATGAAACATGTACTGAAAGAAGCCAAATACTCCCCCAAACACATACAAAGCGATCAAGGGAAAGAATTTTTCAATAAAAGCTTCTCATCTCTCATGCGAGAATATAATATCAATCATTATTCAACATTTAGCACAAAGAAGGCAGCTATAGCAGAAAGAGTGATTCGTACAATAAAGGCATGGCTCTACAAGGAATTTTCGATGAGAGGTCACCACAAATGGCTTGATATTCTTCCAATTATAACTAGTAGATATAATAATAAAGTTCATCGTACAATAGGTATGGCACCCATCAATGTTGATTCAACAACAAAATTAAAATTCAAGGGTATCAATGGAATTGGAGGAAGACAAAGTAAACCCAAATTCCAATTAAATGATATTGTACGTATAAGTAAATACAAACATATTTTTGAAAAGTCTTACACTGCGAATTTTACCACGGAGCTATTCAAGATTGTTAAAATTAATAAAACCATCCCAACGACTTATAATCTTGAAGATATGAATGAACAGCCGATTAGAGGATGTTTTTACGAAGAAGAGTTATTACGAACCGAGAATCCTGACGTATATCTGATTGAGAAGGTGTTGAAGAGAAGAAAAAATAAAGTATATGTAAAGTGGTTAGGCCTTCCTAGCGAACAAAATTCTTGGATTGATGAATCAAATATGGTTTAAATGTATATAATAGTGACTTTTATGAATAAAGTAATATTAAAGTTCATTATTGTTTTCATTTCAATTATAAGTATGTGAACTGAAAAATATTGCAGCGGTAAACATTGCCCCAGCCATTCGCAATGTTCTGTGTATACCAAACCAAATTAATTGTATACTCCATTCCCGCTTATATTTTTCAACTCACGATATTGAAAACACATTATCATTCCCAAAACTAATCGCCGTCACTTTGAAATGCAGTATCCAACTCTTTTTGCCAATTATCTCTCACTGATAATGCTGTCTCATAAAGCTTAGTCGACTCCTCAAGCTCAGCCTGAGCTTGCATTCTCGAACGTTGATGGAATTGCTTATCTTTACCAATTTTTGAACGGAGTTCATCAGCATCTTTAGACATTCTAGCCAATTCAACCTTCGCTAATGCAATCTTGGCATCTAATGCTTCAAGAGTTTCATTATTAGCATTAATAGCTCGCTCACTCTTTTCAAGTTCAGCAATAGTCATCTGTGCCTTTACAAGACGGCATTTTGCTTTCCTTTTCATTTCCCCAAACCGATGGAGGGGACTGAAAGAAGATAGCGGTTCAGCTTTCAAATCACTCTTCATTTCTTTAGGAGTACCTTTTGGCTTCCTCTTCGATCTGTCACTTTTCGTTGCGGGTTTTTTCTGTCGCACAACACTTTTGGATTCTTTCTTTTCTTTGAAGTCAGTGACAATCGATGAAGATGCCTTAGTAACCTTCCTCTTGATTGTTCTAGATTTCTTATCAACACCAAGAGGAAGGGTAGATGAAGAGTGTTTGAGTGATGATAATTGCGAAACGATCGGATTTTCAATAATAATTTGCTCATTTGGTTCTGGCACATCTGCAAAGTTAACGAAGTCGTTAATATCAAAATCATTTATCGAATCTTGACTCGATAAATGTAATACTGGAATATTTTCAAAATCAGTCTGATCGATATCAACAAGTGGTGAACCATCTTCAGCAATCAATAGCGGCATAGAGCTCATGATTATTAAGGTCTGAGGAATGATATGTGATAGCAATAGAATGTGGATAGGAAAGGTGATGATGTTACTGAGACCTCACCATTTATAGAAGAAAATAAACTAGCGCATGCGCTCTTTCATCAACTGGCACATGCGCTCTCTCACTAAACTATTCACGCATGTAACAATCTTTGTCATTTAAGAGGAAAACTTTGTGTTGCATGCATGTATTTTTAAATGTTAGAAAATAATACAAATAAATTCAAAATATATATATTTATTAATAATAGAGGACAATAACGATAATAAAAAATGAAAAATGTTAATATGTCTCTGTGGATGTGGAACGTTCTTTGACTCTATTCCTCAATAGTTGTTGCTCGTGCGTCAAACACCAACATTGAAAAAAATGGATTCTCCTATTGGTGTAGAGTTGACCAACCTTCTCACACAGATCCCAAGTACTTCTACATGCATTGCATACATGATTCCAACAATTCATGGAATATGTATCACAACGCAAACAACGTTGCAGTGGAGTTGGAACGGCAGCACAGGTACCACAAATATTTCTACAGATACCTATATTGTTAAATATTATAGGTTCGGAACACTTCAGACACTGTAACTGTTGTTGACGATAATCCGATTTTGTTCGCTTCGGTGGATGAGAAGGAGGCGATAGTTGAATCCGCAACACGCAATCACTACACATACCAGTACATGGATTGATTGAATCCTTAGGTCTACTTATTTGACAAAAGTAGCACACAATAGCCCCTGCAATCATCATTGGGTAGACACACACTTTTGGTTTTTCATTCCACTCTTTTGGAAACGGCATTTTACTAATTCGATTAGAAATATTAAGAGATGACTTACAGAAACTCTGAATGCTCTCTCCTATACCTACGATCTCTATTTATACAAATCAACATCATGTGGAAGTATAGTGGGATAACTTCTCCTACTATTCCACTCTAAACGAGTCAAGTGGGAGTCGCATCACCTCCTATATAAGTTGACTTGCAAACCTAGAGTTCATTCATTCACTCTCTACAACTGTGAGCAAACAACAACAAGATGAATTCTGCAAAAATAAATGCTGCATTAAATAGAATAGCTGCTGTTGATGAAAACAATTGGATAGACGAATCAGATGATGAGGATGTCAATGTTCCGCTAGAGGAAGTAATAGTTGAAGCAGAAGATGTTGGAGTCGATGAAGATGAGATAGACGAAGTTGAAAACGAGGCCAACCAAAGCGACGAAGATGATGACGTGATGGAGTTTGAGAGGGTCATGGATGAAGAAGGAGATGATGAAGGGATAGAAGCTGACACAACTGAAGGTGATGGTGCTATGAGGATCGGTATGCGAACACTCAATGTCAGTGAGACACTGGAAGATCCCTTGGATTTGTATTGTGCATTGGATGCATACGTATTGATCAGCACAATAGATGGAGAGAACAAAAAACTATGTTGGTGCTGCTTTCGGTTTTATTCGCATAGAAACAATAATGGAGGGTGGTATGCCCATGTCAACACCCACAACACTGTCTCAATTATGGAAATGGGACAGAATTGGTGTGAAGCTTGCGAGAGGCCACTAACAAACTTCACCCGAGTATCTACATGTATTATATGTAATAATGTCCAACCTGTGGCACAATAACCGTGGACCTACTGGTCAAAAAAAAAAACAACAGCCCTTTTCAGGGCTACATTATTCACACAAACAGTAGTTAGTTGTATTAGTATTCATAGATTATGTGACAAATGAATACTTTGACTAATAAAAGTCTAAGTTGGAAATTTGTTAGTCTTTGAATATCTATACATTATATGACAAATAAATTACTATTTGTTAGTCTTTGAATATCTATACATTATATGACAAATAAATTACTACTTTGACTGAAAAGTCGAAATTTGGAATTTGATAGTCATTGAATATCTATGCATATGATGAGTACTACTTTAAATGAAAGTTGAAGTTGGCATTTGTCAATCATTCATATGCATATAATGATGAATACTTTCACATACATATATTTCGTTTGAGATTATAATGTTAACATAATGTTAACAATGGTATGAATCTGTTTCTGTTTGAAAGTATAATGGTAGCTCTGAAAAGAGCTATTTTTTTTATTGTTTCAGTCTTTAATTGTAGCCCTGAAAAGGGCTGTTATTTTTTTATTAATCCATGCAATGATATGGACTAACGCTCCTCATCATCAGAAACAATAATTATGGTATCGTCATCTGAATCAGATGATATACTAATGATATCATCCTCATAGTAGTCATCTGAATCAGATGATATACTCATGATGTCGTCGTCGTCATAATCAGCTGAATCAGATGATATACTAATCACATCATCCGCATTATTATCGTCAACAGCATCTATGTCGTCCTGAATACCTTGTTCCACTCGTTCTGCGAAATCATCAGGAAGATCATAGATTCGCTGCAGAAATTGAGCGAAGGTTGTACTCAAATGATCAGACGTTGAATCTATTTCATGTACTTGGATGGGTCCTGTACTCGACATTGTGGAAGAATGATATAGAACTGGGATTGTTGCTATATTTATATTGGAAGAAATGAAATGGAGGGGGTGAAATGTAGAACAGTGTTTGAGATTCGAAAACATCAAGAATGAAACTCTGAGCGATTATTAGGAGAAATTCTAGTGATTATTATGGAAAAAAAACTAATAAGAGGGAGAGGAAGGGAGGAAGAGACTGCCCCAGCCTCGCAGTGCCTCGTGTACACCAACCAAAAAGTGTGTACTCCGTGGAAGGAAAGGAAAGGAAATGATGGACGAGTAGATGATTATATGTCATCATCGGAATTGAGGACATCATCATCGATTAGGATTGGGGATGGCGGAGGACTATCCTCGATGAGGATAGGGGATGGTGGAGGACGTCTAACGTCAAGCTCGTCATCAGCATCATCACCAGAGTCGTCGTCGTCATCATCGTCGTCGTCGCTACTCATTGGGACAATGTCATCATAAGCAGGGTCCCACCATCCGTCAGGATCTGGATATTCCGAGTCATCCAAGTGTCCTTCGTCACTGCCAGTGACATGTTGAACTTGCATCCTGATGTCGTGATCCCGGTATTCGTATGGCGGACTGTGGGGTTCCGTGGTGGAAGAGACTACCTGTACCTGGCTGTTATCCCAGTAATTGAAGTTGTACCCCTGATCCGGGCAGCTATAGGGTTCGGAGGTTGAATCGGGTTCCATCTCGATGCTAGCTGATCAACTGAATGTTTCATCAGATGATTTCTACTTTTATACTTTCGAGAGGGAGTGGGAGAGGAGTGGAACATTGAGTAGGGGTAAATTGTAGTGTGACATAAGACATATTCAATGAGTAGGGGTAAATTGCAAAGTGACATAAGACATATTCAATGAAAGAGATACTTGAATGGATAAAATACAAATGAAATATACTTGTCGATTTCACTATGAAACATGTCTATTTTTTATTTTTTAAATTTTCTTCACATGAAATTATTTACAAGTGATTAGAGGACACAAAAATTGATGTGAGGTATTTGTCTAGAAGAACTTGGAATTGAAATAAAAAAAATAATAATAATAATAAGAGGAAGTGAAGAAAAATGCTCCAACCATCGCATTGTTCAATGTGTACCAAACCAAAAAACAGTGTACACCCTTTATTTCACTTCCTTTTCCTTTATTCAATATAAACTTAACAAATATAAACTTAAAACTACCATAATTAAATACTCCTAACTAACCTAAAACTAATCTTACATTTACACTTCATCTACAAAAAGAGTGTCCATAACTGTCACTATTTTTTTGTACAGCTTTATCGAAGAGGTCTCTGCTTTACACCTTTCCTGCAGAGATGCATAATTCCGATCTATTTCGGCCATTTCCTTTTGGATTTCCCTCCGTCGGTTATCCATTTCAGCCATTTGTCGCTTCATGGTAACCAACGCGGCCTCGCTAGATCGGGCAGCTCGTTCTGCTTTCTTGCATCTCTGCAGAAAAACACTCATCTTTTCACTAACCTCTCCGATAGGCTGTGGCACCAACACCTCAGGATCCGCCGGTGTCGCTGGCAGCGGTGGTAGTCGCGTCACCAACGGCGACAATATCACCAACTCCGGAGAAGGACTCCTCGGAATTTCCACTGCTGCTGGTGCTGCTGCTGGTGTGGAGGCCCTCTTACGAGAGGTCGAAAAACTACCTGCATAAGGATTAGTCCTATTGCAAGTAGCTCGGTACTTTGAAATAGGACCAACCTTTGCTGCAGGTCGTTGGCAAACCTTCTTCACAGCCCTGACTTCCTCCTCCTCCTCGAATAAGTCAGGGCTAGAAGATCTGCACCTAACTCGCGAACGCGAAGTGGTTGGCTGGTCAACCGTCACCGCTCTCGAAGATGCTGCCTCCTCCTGGTCAGCGGACACCGGCAGAATAGACGCCACAGCATTATTCACCTCCTGTGTATTGGTTGCCATTCTGAAAAAGAAGAAATAATACAAAGTTAGTGGATATAAAAAATAACATTCCTAATTTACTTACTCAAATATCAAGTTGGTCGTTGGAACGTACTGCCTTGTTGTGGAGTGGACTGCTCTCGATGAGATGACTTCTCGAACTGAATGTTGTGGAGTGCTCTCCGGAGGGTATCGACTTCGATGCGTGAGCGGTGGGAAAATGGTGGGAGCGCACATGCGCGATGAGGGTAGGGGTGTACATGCGCAAATGTTAGGAGTCGGGGGGCGGGGCTTCGGGAGGGGAGGGGCGGGGCTTCGGAAAGGGGGCGGGGCTTCGGAAAGGGGCGGGGTATCCGAAAAGTTGGTGGCGACGGGGGGGGGGGGCGTGGCCCTAACGGGCCACGCCCACTGCCTGGGCTCCGCCCAGGTGGGTGGGGCCTCCGGCCCAGGTAGGCGGGACATCTGGAGAGACATCTACGCCCTCTTCGCGCGCGCGTTCGTAACATAATATGCAACCGAACACCTAACCTAACGTATTAACGTATTAACGTAACCTAACCTAGTACGCTAACCTACCGCTATGCAACCGAACACCTAACCTATCGTATGTATTAACGTAACCTAACCTAGTACGCTAACCTACCGCACATTGGGTGGCATATAAAAAATGTGGGAAAGAAGTCACATATTTCGATAGTTTTGGAGATCTACCCCCACCATTGGAATTGACTCGATTCTTTCGAAAATGTTCGAATGTAAAAATCAAATATAACTATGATCGACAACAGAAATTTAATACAGCTCTCTGTGGTCACTTGTGCTTGCAGTTTCTCTCTAAATAATTTTCCAAATAAAAATGGATTCAACACCAAAACTGGATCGGGAGGCTATCAAGGGAATGGGGTTTTCACTTAGAATGTTTTCAAAATATGGTACCTTGAAAAAAATGGATAAAGTGATGCTTGCAAATATGCCTAAGGAAGTGATACTTGCATGTGTTGCACATGAGATTGCATATGTTTGGGAAAAGTTGCCTAAGCATCTGCAAGATGACATCGATATAATGAAACATAGATATTGTTATGAGCACCACCACCACGATCAAAATTCAGAATCGGATGTTAATGACGGTCCTATACCTCGGAAATCTATGCGTTGTATTTGTAATATAGAGGATGTGAATATTGGTATCAATAAAAATGATACTTATTACAATACAACACCTTCCAAAAAGTGTAAATTGTCTCAAATGTGCTGTTGCTGTGTACAATAATAAATTGAAATGTGTTTCAAAATATTCATCAGTCATGTCACGAAAGTTCGAGCTACAAGCTGTCGGGACAAGTGTCTTGAGTGCGGATTTTTTTCCACCAATTGAATTGGATAGGAACAGTCGTTATGGATTAGGACTTTTGGGATTCTATGGGTGCAATACAATCAATAATATAACTGAAGCTAATAACTTAGTTAGTTTTAGAATCAGTAATGACAACTCATCGATACCCCAAAAGTTGACAATTGAAATTCCATGTGGTGCTTATGAAATAGAAGAGATCAATGCCGTCATACAGAAACATATCATGTTCAGATTGTTTCATGATAAAAAACCAAATGATGTCGTTGCAGATGATATTTTCTATCTACACGCCAATAATAATACATTCAAATGTGAAATGCGATCCAAATATGAAATTGATCTGACACATCCAAATTCAATAGCAGAAATGATGGGTTTCGCTCATGAAATATTTCCACCAAATCAGATACATGAATCATCATTACCAATAAACATTACAACTGTGAGACTTATCCGCTTAGATTGCAATATAATATCTGGTTCATATATAAATGGTGAAGAATCCCACATTCTTTTCTCATTCGATATTGATGTTGAACCTGGCTACAATCTTACTAAAGAACCACACAGTATTATATATATGCCTGTCAGTCCAGAAGGTCGTCAATTGATTCACAACATTACAGTGCGTATTTTGGATGAAAAAAATAACCTTATCGATTTTGGAAGTGAAGAAGAGATTTTCATTATTTTGGAATTGAAGAAAATCGAATAACTGTTGTTATGGGTTTCATTTATAATAGACAAAATCGCATTGAACAATCCCAAACGAGTTGCACTATCAAAAAGAAAGGTGTGCATAAAAAGAAGCTCATTCCACAAGTGTATGCTAAACAGTTAGCACATAACGCTCTGTCTGTGAGTGATCTTAAATTTTTGAAATCGATTGGATTGAAAGTGAGAAAATAACAATGGTGCTCGAAACAAACAATGAAAAGTTGAATATATTCAATGAACCAGTGCTCGATCATTCTCTCATAAGTTTACATGAGCACACATATAAGCCCTATGGATCACCGCTATTCAGGAATTCGGATGAAATCAGAATTGCAATCAATAATCAAGATGTTATACTAGATATTGCCGAGAGCTTCATTTACATAGAAGGTAAATTCACCCCCAAAGATGTAGCGAAAACATGCTATCTCTCGAATAATGCAATTGCATTTCTCTTTGACGAAATTCGTTATGAAATGGGTGGTGAACAAGTGGCTGTTAGAAAACCTGGGATAACATCTACAATGAAAACCATGATATCATTTGGACAATCTCATGCTAACACATTATTGACATCTGGTTGGGGACTTTCACAATTGAAGCAAGATATCTTGATACAAACAGTCATGTTTTTAGTGGAAAACTACCACTGAAATATTTGATGGGTTTTGCTGAAGATTACAACAAAAGTATCTTGAATGCCAAACAGGAATTGATTTTGATTATCGCTCGATCATTCAAAAACTCATATATAGGTGAAGTTGATGCTGATTTGGAAATAAATAAAATCGAATGGAAAATAAGACATATTGTACCAGATGATAAACACAAGCTTAAACTTTTGAGTAGAATAAACAAAAGCGGTCTGAATGCCAAAATCAAGTTGGCGTATCGTATGTGGACCTCTATGAACTACCATCATTACGTGGGACTTCTTCAGACATATGGGCCATCAAAACAACTAACGCATTGGAAACTCCTCGTTTTGTCATCATCGCATTCCAAAGTACTACCACATCTGAAGATAGAACACAAGATATTACAAAATTCACAACTGCTGATATCAATAGTATTCGAGTATACTTGAATTCTGAAGTTTATCCATATGAGCGTTGGAATTTGAATTTCGATAAAAAACTTGATGCTCCTGCTTATTATGCTTTTGAGAGTTTCCAGCGAAGTTATTATGATAAAGATATGAGTGAACCTCTGATGGACATTGGACAATTTAGAGAGAATCCACTATTCGTCATCGATTGTTCCCATCAACCGAATGCAACAAAATCATCAACTATTGATATAAAGATTGAGTTTGAGACGAGGAAGACCAAGTTTCCAGACAACACTAAAGTATATGCATTAATTTTGCATGATACAGTTTTAACATACAATGCATTGGATGGTTCAGTTCATAGCAGATATTGACACTTTTTTTTTTTTCACTCTATCATGTACTGTTTTATGATCTTTTTTTTTTTATTTGTAACTGACTTATATCATGTATTGTATTTTATATCATATTTATTGTTTTGTAATCATTTTCTATTGTATTTCATCAGATTTAAATAAATAAAACATGAAAATAATACAAAGTTTTTTATTTGACATTATTTATGATTTACAGGAACATACAGACTATCTAAAATAACTTCTTCCTCATAATCATCATTTTCGCGACCATCTTCAATTTCCTCTCGATTTTCATCATTCAATTCAAAGTGATGAATAATCCATTCTGGCAAGTATGGTTGGAGGCTATACAGGAATCTTCTTAGGTTCAGTTCAATCATAACCTCACAAAGTTGCCACAATTCCAATTCATTATCCAAAAATTTGTTGCAAACTTCTGCACCACTCCAATAGTTCTCAGCATCACGAAGGCATAATTCGATTTGTTTTTCATCATAGCATACACTCATATCATAAACGCTTGCATGTTCGGCTCCATCACCCAACACCTTCAATTTAGACGACAAATGTTGAACCGATGATTTGAGATCTACAATATCGACCCAATCTTGACTTGCGTACTGCATCCACATCTTTAAATGGTGGAACTGAAATCGAATAAAAAAAACAATAAGCAACCTCCAATTTTTCAGTGATATAATACTCACATTCCCATTTTACTTGTAGTTACAAAGTGAGTGTATTCAACTAAGTTAGTAATGTTTATATTTCCATATAATTATCATCTAATATATGAATATTAATAAAACAATAAGAAATTCATTATAATTACTATTATTATTCAATCATATTGAATTTGACTAGAGTTATCGTTTTCACACCAAAAAAACTTTGTAAGCTATGACCTAAAGAAATTCACTATAAATTATTACTATTATTCAATCATATTGAATTTGACTAGAGATCGCGTTTTCATGCCAGCAAAACTTTGTTGGCTCTGTCCTAAATACATCATCGTATATTTACCACCTGATGAGTTGATACAAGATATATCGTCATCACTGAATTGCAACGAAATACGTTTTGGTAGCCATGTTTTAAATAATTTATCATTGCTCACATCTTGCAAAGTTAATAAAATTGATTTACCAAATCGTGTAGAATAAGTTGACATATTTTTAATTATGTACACTTCATCAATTGGCAATGATGATAAGGCCTTTTGCTCTAGTATTTCAACCTCCTGTACAATCAAATTATTAATTTTATTCAAGTCTACTTTTGAAACGGACATGATGAAAATATATATGAAAATATAAACAATTTCCAACAGACAAATACACTCACCGTCTTCCTTCTATTACGAACTGAATAACACTCTACCAATTGCTAACTGCTGCAGATATATTCGTCTACTGATTTCATAGTGTGCCAGGCATTTCTTTTATATTAAACAGTGTGAGTCACCCCCACCATGAAACCGTGAAAGATTCACATTGCTAGTTGCTATCCACTAGAGATGCCTGACGTCACAGCCAAGCCCATCTCCCAACTTGATGCGATAACAGTTGCCGGTACGAGCAAGCAATGGTCGTTGCGGTCTCGGAGAGGGTAGACGCTAGGCAAACGGTCCTCGGCTGCCGTTGTGTCACCATCGATAGCGGGGCTAGAGCGAACCTTCATCGCTTCGGGAGAGGTGAGGGCAGACCGATGAATACGCATTACTCTGCCACACGTCGTGGAGTGAACATGTCGCTCTCTAGCCGTTGAACGGTTATTGCTGTGACATCACTCCACTACTAACTTGGTGCCCTAACACCGATGGAGCATTTATTACTTGGAGGATCTTCGAAGTATGCAGACGTATGTTTGTACATAGACAAACAAGCACATGATGAAACCCTGTACCGTGCATTCTCCTACACACACACACACACACACACACACATAAACACACAAAATCTCATATGAAAAAAAAATCTGAACGATCCATGCACCAGACACTTCAAGGTCACAACGCCTTGACTTCACTGCACAACAAAAAAACTTCACCAAACAACAACCAATAAAAAAAGCAATTAATACGTCATAGTGGTGGGGGGAGGCCGAGAATCAGCTGTAAACAACTACTGATAACATTTAAAAAATTGGGGTTGTACCTATCATTCGACGGGGGTTGAAGGTAGGGGTAGCATTTTTCCGTTGAAATATGTCAAATTATAATTTAAATTTGACGTGTTTCAGGATTTTGTTAAAATATGTACCGTAACCGAAATAATTAATTTATTATATTTGGATTTCACACACTGTATATATTTCGAATATTTTTAGTCCATTATATAACGTTTCATCATTTTCATTTCATTCTGAGGGTTGTTTCAGTGACATTATTTACTTTGTCGTGTGTAGAGCTGTCATATTCATATTCACTTCATATTTAGACTTTAATGTTTCATATTCAGACATACACTTGTTTAAGTATAATTTGAACTTACAGATATTATTTTTGAATCAACTATTAATCCCAAACACTTTTACCAAACACCCGAACTGCATTATTCTACTCGACACGCGTTTCACCAACCATAAATTTATTTTTATAGTTGGACTTACTTTTTGAACTATCGTTATTACGTATATTGAAAAACAACAAGTTGGTCGAAATAAACTTGAATGAAAGTGCTGGGTAGTTCGTAATGCCAAACGTTCGGAAACTGTCAATTCGAAATCTAGTGGGTAGTTCAGAAATAGTCGAATAACATGAGTATTTGAATTGGAAGCAACAGTGTCGGCAGTTCCTTTCATGCTTGATGGTCCAAAGATTTTAATTACAAGACAACTCAATTCTCTGAGAGAAACGTGAATTCCTTATTATCAATCAAAATGAATAATTCCAATGGAGTGATAACTTTTTAGAATGTAATAAATTAGGAAATGTCTTAATACCGCTTTTAAAAAGAAATTTTTTCGTGTTTTTCAGTGCGTCAATAACGCAACTTGTAAATTTCATTATTAGCTAAATATTGTTAAAAAATCTTGACCTACCATAGAGTATTGTATTTTTCAATATCCGGGGTTTGTTGTGGAATTGGCCGCGGTGGTAGTGCGCCCGACTCACGATCGGAAGACTGTGGGTTCGATTCCTGCCTCGACCAGATATTTTTCTCAAAATAATTTATCTGGTTGAAGCTGGGATGATTCTGCAACCGTGTTAGGAATCACACGTTAAAAGGTAAGACCTCGTTAGTCCTTAGCTCGCACAAGTTTCTCAACTTCTGAGAGTTGTCGTTCGTATGGTGGCGACAGCTGATTAACGGAAAAACAGATTTTGAACAGACAGATATTGCTGAGCTGATTCTAAAAATGTATCCACAAGTATTATATCGTTGAGAAAATTTCATATCATATGAAATAGTCTAAAAATATACAGGGCTCTACTTGAGAATCTTGGCTTCAAAATGAACCGAAATAGCTTTTCAACTGAAATAATTTATTTGAGGAAGTATACGGTCGTTCTGAATTTGAAATTTATTACCCTTTAAACAAACAAATGGCGTCGTGTACAATGATTTCGTTGTCTGCCGGTATAATTGAGATTTCAAAATAACTCTATAAAAGGGAGTCTAATGAGCTAAGATCAGGTGAACTAGCGGGCATTGCACTCTACTTACTTCACTTTAACCACCGATTTGGAAAGATTCTGATTATAATTTATGTAAAGTTGTAGCGAAATGTGGCGGTGCGTCATTGTGTTGAACCATATCCTGCGGTTAGAATAATGGATGTCATATATTTTGTAGGACTGATGTCTTGTACAATGTTCATGCCGAACTTTCAGCAAGAGAATATGGACCTATAATTGTATTTCGTGCAATGTCATCCCAGACATTGATCTTTCGTGGTCGTTGCTTATATCCTTGCTTATATCCTTCCATCCATTCAGCAGACCAATAACGGATAATTTGCCAATTAACATGCCAAATAAACATTTCTAGTCTGAAAATAAAAAAAATTGATGAAGTTATTATTTCTTTCAGTACATTATTACACCTATACCCATTAGAAAATAAACAAGAATAAATATTAGTTTGAAAAAATAAAAAAACACGCTTTAATAGCAACACAAAATAAAAAATAATTCGAAACTAGTTTAAGAATGTGTTCACCATCCTATGGCTTGATGTAACTAATGACTTTTAACCAGTCTGCAGAAATCAGAATAAATCTATTTACAAAAAAAATATTTTGTTGTAAAAAAGCGTGGGGTGCTAAATATCCATTGTTATAAACACTTGGTTAGGAGCTGTTTGCCAGCGTGGAGTGTCACCACGCTTTTTTACAATAAAAATATTTTTTTGTTAATAGATTTATTCTGATTTCAGAAATATTAAAAGTTATTAATAGTTATATCAAGCCATAGGACTTATTATCGATGTTGAACATAGTCTTAAATTAGTTTAGAATTATTTTTTACTTTGTGTTGCTATTAAAGCGTGTTTTTCAGTTTTTTAAACTATTATTTATTTTCCACTTTTTGGTTTGTCTTGCTATTTCAAGCCCATTTTGCTTTAATATAAAATATATAAGCATGCACAGGCAGTGTGATTGTCTCACTTGCTCTCACCCAGAGACTGTGTGACGAAATTATTTAATCCTGGCGATCCTGATCAGGATAATGAGATAAACTTATGAAATTTTCGTATTGTCACCGATTCTTGATGAGTGTTTTGAATACATCTGTACGTTTAAAGTCACAAACTACTTACTCTCTAGACGTTTCACGCAGATGATCAAGGTTAAAGTCGCTTTTGTAGTTCATTGTTTCGTCCTATAGGGGTCTCTGCAGATATTATAGGTTATGTCGATTGTTTACATTTTTCCTTTGGAAGGAATTTGATACGTATTATTTTTATTAGTGTTCTCCGATAAGTAAGTTAGTTTGTATCTCATATAAACATATTTATCCAGTGCTATTACATTCTTACATTTAAAATTTTTTCATCTTTCTTAGTGAACTTCGTTTTCAACTATGTCGTGTAGGAAATGCTGCATTTCAAAGTGTTCAGCATCTGCACCGCTACACAAATTTCCAAATCCTGGAGAATATCTACAAAAATTCAGAATATGGGTGCACTCTATCAATCACAGGGATATCAATGAAATGGACTCAGTAATGGTGTATCACTCTAAAAGAATTTGTCATAAACATTTCGATGCTAAGTACCATTCATCGATGTCGAGTAGACTTCAAACAATGGCTGTATCTACATTATTTTTGAGAGGTAAGAAAAACATTTCCATTCAATTCTTGAACGTCCAAACAATAAAACAATTCAGGTAAAATTATTCTTCTCATCATTAACAGTCAGTTCTGACATCTCAATCCTCATATTAGCGTGACTTCTGAGATGCGTAAAAATCTCAATTTGAATATTTCATTGCCACAATTATTTTGAACCTTCATCTAAGCAGTTTTTAATAAGTTTGCCTACTATTTTATTTTCAGATGAAATTGATCTATTCGATCCAGATCAGCCGTCAACTTCTTCAACCGTGCCATTGACATTGGTTTTGGAACCGGATTCCTCTAATGGTATGTACTGGTTTGGTTATTTCTTCATTACCATATCTTGCGTTTTCACGAATAAGTTTTCATATCAATTAATTTATTGGTGGAGTAATTGACATTATTCTTTTCCAGAAAATGCTATTGGTTGTCTGATGTCACCATTTCAGCTCCTGAAGCATTCAGGAGTTTGTAAGAAGGCAATCACACCAAGAAAAAAAAAGTTATATGCATCAGTGAAAGTATTGCAAAAAACAATGAATAATATGAGGAACAGTAAAAAAAACCTTAGCAAAAGATTACATGAAGCTGAAACATTCAAGGATAAATATGAATTGGAGCATAACATGGAAAAGCTGAATTCCTTGGCAGCAATACTGATTCGATTGCAATTTCGAGAATCAAGTAAGTGCAAGAAACTAAGGCGTTTTACTGTTGACGAAAAGTTACTCTCTGTGGCCCTTTACAAACAGAGTCCCAAATGTTATGCACTTCTGTCAAAAATATTTGTTCTGCCAAGTAAGTCAACATTAGGAAGGCTACTTGCCCTAGTAGTTGGAAGACCAGGCATCCAAGATGTTATCTTTGAATCACTTCAAGAAATGACAAAAGAAATGAATTCCTCTGAAAAATATGTAGCGGTTCTGTTTGATGAAATGGCAATTTTGCCTAGTCTTCATTTCAATGAATATACTGGCTTCATAGAGGGCTTTGAAGACATGGGTGGAGATATTTTTGATAGCTACATTGCAGATCATGTCCTAATGTTAATGATCAGAGGTTTGAAAAAACAATGGAAAGCTCCTATCTCTTACCATTTTTCCAGTAGAGGGGGTGCAAAAACCTTGCAAATGAAACAGTTATTAACTGAAATAATAAGAAAATTAATAAACATCGATCTTAAACCTCTGACAGTAATATGTGATCAGAATAATATTAGTGTCATCAATAGTCTAATGAATGACACCAAAGAGAAATATTTGAGATGTGGTAACATATCCACATATCGAGAAAGTTCTTTCGAAATTGATGAATTCAAAGTCTATCCTATTCTGGATCCTCCTCATTTGTTGAAAGGAATGAGAAATAATTTTATCAAAAAGGATATACATTATTCAAAAAATAATGTCAGGAAAACAGCAAAATGGGAGCATGTATGAAAGCTTTATGAAAATGATAACAGACCAATTGACGGTTTAAAAGTTCTGCCACATATTTCTGATGAACACATCTATGAGAATAAAATTAGAAAAATGAAAGTGAAGAATGCAGCTCACATTTTCAGCCAGAGGTTTGCATCAACTCTTCAGTTGGCCAGTCAGATTGGTGAGTATCTCTTTTTCTATATTTTTCATTGCATAATTTTTGTTGAGGATTAAATCTGATTATTTCAGTTTCGAATATTTTGATTAGTACTGGTGCATAGAGCTCAATTATATTTATATCAGATACAATTTTTACTATGAAACCTACATATCAAACTGAACATTTATTGTTGTTTTATTGCAGATTCTGCAAACAAAATCGGAACCCATGTGGAGCATACATCTGAGTTACTGTTTTTTTTCGATCGTTTATTTGACTCTTTGAATGCTTCAAAAAAAAATCCAGAGAAGGGAAAAATATTACGGTGTGGTTTAAGTGACACCTCTGATCACCTTCGTTTTTGGAATGAAGAAGCCCTGTTACTGCTGGATGGAATGGAGTTTCAGAGAATAAAGAAAAATGATCAAAAAAGGCCTCCCAGCCTGAAAAATTGGTCATTCGTCATAAAAAATGTGAACAATATTTGGCAGTTTCTGAAGTCCAATGGTTTTGATTATTTGTTAACAAGACGGCTGAACCAGGATCCGCTTGAAAATATGTTTGGTCAATTGAGAAGCTTTGGAGCCTTATACACCAATCCTTCAGCTTCCCAATTCACAAGCATTTATAAAACTGTGCTTTTTAATACACCCCTCTCATTTTACAGAAATTCATTCAATTGTGAAGATGACAAATGTGAAAACTTGTTTAATTCTTTGAAGGGACTGTTTTGTGAACGTAACGCTGACAGTAATGTTACTGAAGCTATACAATATGCAGATATAACATATAATCAGAGTAGCACTCTATCTGGAAAGTTGAATGAGTTGTCCACTAGTTATGTAGCTGGCTTCATTTTGAAAATAATCAGGAAAAGTATAATATGTTCAAATTGCAAAAACACAATGTTTTCAACCAATTATGAATCTGATGCAAATAGACTCATTTCTATTAGAGAATATGGTGGTGGCTGGGCTAGAAGGCTTTGTTACCCATCCCCTTCATTTGTTTCATGTTTTATGATATTTATAAAATTATACACTTTTGTTTTGATAGACAACCACATTCAAGAACACCGGTTTATTTAATCAAACAAATTGTTAATGCACAAGTTGATTTTGAATTTTTAACATGTGAAAATCAACATAAATTAAGCGTTATTGATTTGATTTTGAGAATTGCAATTAGAACCATATTGCACCATTTCTGTAAGTGTGAATAAAATTATGCAAGGAAAATCCATATCCTATACTGGTACTAATTCAGTTAAGATTCAGGCATATAAAATCTATTTAAATAGAATTAAAAAAAACTGAAAAAGCCACCACATGTAATAGTTTAGGTGCTTGATATTATATTATTGTTTTATTTGATTAACCTGTTTTATTTACTATGCCAAACTTTATAACATTACAATTATTTACCCTTCATATGTGAATTATGTTTCATGAACTGTTACATATGAATATTATTTCTATCTTGCTATTGGAATCAACCATAGCAATGACTTTATATAGTTAATTTTTGAAATTGACTGCTTCCTTCCTTTTTTTGGAAGATTCCCACATTTCTTGTATCGAGATGGAGTAGTAGAAAGCCAAAAACTTTCTATCCCAAAGACTTTATTTTGATTTCAGTAGCAAATTAGAATATGTAACACTTTCAAAGTAAACAACGGTTGAGCTAATAAACTATGAGATTGGAACCTTTGGTGAAAAGTTGAAACTTCTCCTAGAGATCAATTACCCTAACACCAAACTGATATTTTTTGTACTCGACGCGTGTTTCGCTAACAAGGTTAGCATCTTCATCTATCAATTGATACTGTATCAATTTTTTTCTGAAGATGCTAACCTTGTTAGCGAAACGCGCGTCGAGTGCAAAAAATATCAGTTTGGTGTTAGGGTAATTGATCTCTAGGAAAAGTTTCCATGATTGAGTTTAAGTTTCCCGCTTATTTGTTTAGTTCCGATTCTAAGTTATAGAGGGAGCTGAAAATCGTTGCCAGCTGACAGCATTGTCGTCAACTACGCATGGTCATAATTTGATAAATCGTTGCTGTGACATCTACAGGTTGAAACAACGAACTACAAAAGCATCTTCGACCGATACCATTGCCGTGGGGAGTCTATATAGTAGGTGGTTTGTGTTTAAAGTTAGTCAAAACTTACCACTGTCCCTCGAGAATTCGTTGAGGACAGACGTGTTTTTGAGGAAATTAGCAAACTTTATAGACTCGAATGGAGTGAGTAGTATGAAAATGATCTGCAAATTATAGTGAATTCAGTGAAATTAGTTATATTTGAACTTCAAGAATAGTAAATAGACCTTTGAAAGTGAAGTGAAACACATAAAATGATCGAAGCCACCAGCCAAAAACGACGGAATTTAATCAGCTCAGATAAAGATTTTGTCGGTCCTTCGAACATAAGTGGCGGGCCCTTTTCGCATGAAAACATTAAAATAGCTGACCTAAAAGTATGAGTAACGATCGATTTTCTAACAGACACAAAATTTGTTTTGAAGGAAGGGAAAAATGTTGACGCCCGCGTCATTTTGACGACTGGCGGCAAAAACCGTAAAATCGATAGACCAGTGTAAATACAGAGTCTGACGACTCTGGCGTTAAAACTAAAATTTTAACGCGGGGCGTCAAAACCTGAAAACTGACCAGGAGGAAGCTAAATAGTAGGAAATCGCTGCTAGGGCCTTCCAAATATGGAAGACAAAAAGAGGAAGCAGAATCGAGAGGAAGAGGATGGTTTTGAGGAAGATAGGGAGAAGGAGAGAGCAAACGAAAAGGAAATATTTAATCCGAAGGTTATTCTCTTGAGGTCACCAATCAAGGGAAGTAGCCAAAATGAAAGAGCTGCCAATAAGCAGAAGATAATCGAGGTAGCAGTGAAAGAAGCCATAGGGGCCATGGTGGAATCCGTCCAGGATAGGTATGTTAAACAAATCGATTGAAAAGATTGATAGAATTGTGACTGAAAAACTTAATAGCACTACAATTGAGGAAGATGAGGAGGAGGCGACAGAGGTGGAAGTTGAAAAGAAAAGAGGACATGCCTCACTGGCATTCATTCGTCGCAAGCTGGACGAAATTGAGGAAGCCACGAGCCGCCAAAGCGGTAAAAGTACAATTTACGAAGGTGGAACAATTCGCGGTAAAACGGGGCACCCTGGGAATCGCCAACGAGGTGAGTATGATTGTAGATAGATATGAGAAAGAGATTGGACGGATGAGAGCGGAGAGACATGTTGCGAGAGAACTTGCGAAAGAACGAGCGAGAATGCTGAGCTTGAGAGAGACAGGGATGAATCCAGAAGTGAAAGATATACTGGAGGCATTGGCCTCGCAGGTAACTGCATCGACATGGGGAATTAAGAACTGTCGCACAGTTCGATACAATAAAGACGGTACCAGAGCCCACAGCTACAGCAATCACAACAGGAGTGATACCGACACCCTCTGAAGTCAGCGATTCGAATGAGGCAGCGACCATCACGGACATGGAAACCGACGCTGCGAGGTCTACAGTTGGTGAAGGTAGAGCCAGACGGCGCAGAAAAGAAGAGAACGGGCATACGCAGATTTTAACAGAATCCAAAAGAGAGGACAACAGGCAACAGAAGAAGTAAGGCCAGGGTGAAAAACCCCACCGTCACCATTAGAAATAGTGGTAGCACTCAAGGAGGAAAACCAGGATCCGGAAGCCAATACAAAAGAGAGGAACATAGCGAGAGTGGTGAGGCAGTGCCTACAATAGGAGGGATGCATGGAGGGTATAAGCTATGCGAGAAGGCACAATAGTGGGGCCATGATAATAGAAAGTAAGAATGTAATAGAGAAAGAAAAAATCAGGAAAGCGATTGAGAGAGGGAAGAGTAAGAGTTCAGGGAACATCGTTAACTCCGCAGCTCCTACTCACAGGGATTGACAAGGGGTACACATCCATGGATATAATCACAGTACTCAGAGAACAGAACGCTGGACTCACGAGCGACTGGACACAGGCGGAATGGGACAGCTTAAATGTGGTAAGAAGAAGGGTGTGCAGAAACAGCAGTTGGAGAAAAAACGTGACCATCACGACCAACCAAACTACGTTTAGGAGACTAATCAATGCAGGGCGGATATCCGTAGACATGGCTTGGAACTATGTGGAAGAAAGTACGAACGTGGGCATATGCTTTAAATGTTGTCACTTTGGACATAGTGCTAGGAATTGCAAAGACGAGCCAGCATGTAGTAAATGTGGTGGCAAGCACAAAGGAAAGGACTGTAGAGAAACGCGCCCCCTCAACTGCGTAAACTGCAGAAGAGCGGGACTAACAGAAAGGACACATACAGCAAAGGATATCATGTGCCCGGTATACCAGAGGAGAGTGGAGGCACAGAGGAGTCGATCGCACCATAATGCTTAAGGTAGTTCAGATAAATGTAAGCAGGGTCTGCCCCTGCCTACATTCGACCCACCTGACCCGGAAATAGCCGAACGACTCGGGGCTTCTATAGTGTGCATACAGGAACCCTGGATCGGGGAAGGTCCATGGAAAGTATGGCAAAAGGCTGACTCTGGCCGTGGAATGAAAGTCAGGACCTGGGTGCGGGAGGATATCGACTCCCATGCCTATAAAGGGGAAGTAAACGTAAACGCGATAGGAGTGATTGTAGGAAGTAAAAGGAAAGAATTGAAGGTGATGAATGTATACGATGAACCAGGCAGGGTGATAGGTGAGAATCTGAGGAGAGCTAGGAACGAATTCGTCGCATGGAAAGGACGAAAAATCATTCTGGGAAACTTCAATGCGAAGAATGAGACCTGGGGAGGAAATTTGACGGATGAAAGAGGGGAGGAAATGTTGAATTGGGTAGCCACAAATGGCTACACGATTCAGAACGAATGGAATGGCATGGCAACATTCTCCAGTACGAGAGGCGAAAGCTGGGTAGACGTAACAGTCACGGACGAGTTGCAAATAGACGAGTGGCGAGTGCTAGCAGACGAGACGATAAGCGACCACAGAATGATTGTGATAACTATAGCGGATGGCCCTCAAAGGCGCAAGGAAGATAATGAATGTGGCCAGTGCGAATTGGGACAGGATGGACATAATCCTGTCTCGATTCCAACTGGGGGATGTGAATGGGAGAGAAGGGATAGAGAGAGAGGCAGAACGAATGCAAAGAATTCTACATGACGCATGCAAGAGGACCCTGGATCACTAGAACAGTGGAAGGGAAAAATAAATGGTGGAATGACAGGCTAGAGAGAATGAGAAAAAACGTACGTAGAGTACGGAGGGAGTTCCAGAGCTCACTGGGACAAGAAAGGACCGAAAAACTGGGGATATACAGGAGAGCAAGGAACGAGTACAAGAGAGGAGTGAAAAAGGCGCGAATAGAATGGGTGAAGGAGAAGGTGGAGAGAATACAACAGGAGAGACCTTGGGATAGAGTGTATCGGATGCTAGAGGATAAAAGAGCCGGCGAAGTACCCACCTCGGTGAGGAGGAACGACGGCTCGTACACCGGGGGGTTGAGGAGACAAATAGGTACCTCCTCGCGCACTACTTCCCCCGAAACGATGTGCAGTTGAACTCCGAAGCCAGGCGGATGGTGAGGAGGGCCCAGGAAGCTTACTGGGGCGAAGCCAAGACGAAATTCACGCCAGAGGAGATCCTGGTGGTCTTCGAAGGCCTGGAAGCCGGTAAGGTAGCTGGCGACGGGATCCCCAATGAGGCCCTGAAGCGATCAGTAAAAACCCTGGGAGGCCAAATGGTCCAAATCTGCACCAATGTCTGCGAGCGGGGTACTCTCCGGGGGTATGGAAAAAAATCAAGATTGTATGGATACCAAAAAAGGACGGGAACCCGAGGCCGATTAGCCTGTTGCCGGCTCTCGGCAGATTCCTAGACAGACTTTTGAACGGTAGACTACAGTCTTGGTGTGAGAAAGGGGATCACTTCTCGCCGAACCAATACGGTTTTCGTGCGGGAAGAGACACGGTAATGGCAGTAGAGAAGATGGTGGAACGTATCAAGAAGAATAAGAGAGAAGGGTGGCACAGCTTGGTTGTCGCGCTGGATCTATCCAACGCCTTCAACTCGGCTTGGGCCTCAGCCATCGAAAACAGCATGAAAGGAATGGGTGTCCCTGGAAATATGGGAGAGCTTTGCATGAACGTCATAGGGAACAGGGAAGAGATGAGTGGAGGACTGGTAGAGCCCGTGGACAGGGGCTGTCCACAGGGATCAAGCCTGGGACCTACGCTATGTCTCATCATCATGGAAAGATGGTTCGAAAGGTTGAGAGAAATGAATAAACGAGAAAATGAGAGAGTGAACGAGGGAGTTCCCTACGAGCAGCATGTCAGAGCTGATATCGTGTGGGCACAAGCCTATGCAGATGATCAGATGCTGATTGTGGAAGGACCATCCGCGAAGGTTATAGAGAAGAAATGGAGTATGGTTTGGAGGCATGCATGGAATGGGAAGACGAAACATGGGTCAACTACAATCACAAAAAGATGGAATGTATGTTTGTAGCAGCAAGAAAGTTGGAGAGACCAGCTGTGGTCAGAATGCATGGGAAAACAATAGAAGTAAAAGAGAACGTTAGGTACTTCGGAATTGTTGTTGATAGAGAACTTCTATTTATCGACCACATGAAAGAGGTACGTAGGAAGATGGCCATAATGGCGAGGAGAATGAGGAGATGGACTGGAAGAGAACTGAATTTAAGAAGAGAGTGTGTCAGGATAATATATGAAAGGGTGGCAAAACCTGCACTTCTGTACGGAGTACAAGTGTGGGGGGCCAGAGCGAATGACACTAGGATAAGGCGACAGATACTAGCCGCGCAGAAACATTTTCTGTTGGTGATAAGGACGACCGCCACTGCTGCATTAACACTACTGGACGGGGTAGCTCCACTCAACATAGAGGCGGCGGCTAGATATCAGGAATGGATGGCGAACGGAAGGGAGAAAAATAGGGCAAGAGTGACAGAGAAGGAAAGGGTATCCCCCTGGAACGCCGGAAGAGTACTGGAGGAGTGTGAAAACATGACCGAAGTATATGTGGACGCCGGTAGGGCGATTAATGGAAAGATGAGCGTAGGTTGGTCCTAAAGAGAACGGAATGGATGGCAACAGGGAGGAGAGAGAGTAGAAGGGATGAATGACATAAACGAATTGGAAATGGCAGCGATTGAGAGAGTGATTGAAAGGAGTGAAATAGAGAGAATAAAAGTGGTCAGTGAATCAAAGATCGCAGTCGAGCTCGACCAAAAAACAAACGAGCAGTGACGATACTCACAAAAATTGAGGATCGAAAAAGAAGGGAAAAAAAGACATGGATTGAATGGAGAAAAAGGCACGATAGAGCGAATGAAGGGAATGCCAGAGAACGTGCGGAATGTTTAAGGGCAGTAAATGAGGAAGAAATAGGATGGAGCGTAGTAATGTATGACAAGAAGGATGAAAGAAGAAGGATAAATGAGAACATAAGGGAAAAATGGCAAAAAAAATGGGACACGAGTGACGAGGGAAGATGGACATATGAATGGGAGAGAAAGACTGGGGTTGAATCGGAAGGCGGTGCAGCTGATGACGGGGCACGGCAACTTCACCGAATACCTGAGTAGATTTGGGTTAGGCCGGTAAGTTCCATGCTCCTGCGGCACTGGGGGCCCCGAAACAGCAGAACACAGTGAAAGTATGTAGACTGGAAGAAAGAATGAGATGGAGGGAGAAGCTGAGAAAGGAGGTGCTTCGAGTAAAAGAGGAATGGGTGAGGTTCATAAACGAGATGTCTGAACACGTCATTGGCGATGAAGGGATTTAAACCGACTGGAGGTTAAAGTTATTATCCGGCGAGTGAAGGCTTGACGGCGAGTGGAGGCTTGACAGGAGGATCAAGCAAAGCGGGACCTCTGTCGACCTGCTCCTCTACACAAGTCTACTGCGTAGATGGATTGATCAAGACTATAGCCTTCCACAGTTTTTAGAGTTAAACTTTCTGTTTTTGGAGTTAGAGTTGTTCTATTTTACTTTATTTTATTTTTGTGTTTTTTTAAGCTAAGGTTCATAGTCTGGACAACTTATGTTATTATGAAAGTTGTATAGGGGTTTTTTTTTTGATTAATAAATAAGAGAAAAAGGGGGTCCGCTTTCCCCGCTTTTTTCCCGATAGAGGGAATTCTGTGCTTTATGGCCTTCGAGCTTGGCAAGCTGTGGCATCATTATTGCGTAGTTCTTCTGTCCTAGGGGTTGAGCCAAAACCGGAGAATCTCAGGGTTTTATTATTGAATGTGGATAAGGCTGGCAAAAAAATAACAAACACTGTCTTGTTCTTTCATTATCTACGAGTATAACAGTTGTCGAAATTTGCCAGTTTCAGCTCCACACTAAAAGAAGACATTCATACATGAAAAAATGAAAGTTTGAATCGAACAACTTTCCAATGACGTTAATGTTAATTTGGAAGTTTCAGGCAGTTTAAAGAATATTTGAAGGTATAATTTGTTTTTCTTACGTAAAGGAAGACCAGCAAATGGAAATTATATTAAAAAGCGAATTTACGCCAATAGCCATTAAGGCTCAACTTTTGGATGAAACTGGAAAGTAACGATACTCGTCACTAAAAATGGTTACATTTTGTTTTCCTCTGATAAGATTGTTATAAAAAACCTATTCAAAAATAGTTTTTAATTTATATGTGGGAAGGATCTAGTGGCGCCATCTTCTTCAGAAAAGATTAACTTATTATTACTCATTTGAATGAACATAAACTGTAATTGTGTAGTAACGTTGTAAGCTTAGTCTACCAGTTACGAGGTGGAGGATGAAGATGTTTTGTCAAAAGGTGTTTCAAGATCCTTTTCCATTATTTTCGAAATATCAGACTAGATATTTACCAATGATTTAAAACATTTGTTTCGGTTTCCTTTAAAAAAAAAAGTGGTTCAGTCAATCATTTTTCAGAAGAGCAGGAAAATATCTCGTTTCAAACAGTTTATATATAATAATGTATTCAGATTGTCTTGTGTTAGGGCATAATCAACGTCAGTGCCAACTTTTCATTTATATAAATAATATATTAATGGCAAAATGTCCATTGTTATTTTTTTTTTGAAACATAACTTCACGTCTCGACTAGTTGATCTGATTGTTTTTCTTTATTTAGAATTTTGATTTTCTGTTCGATAATTACTGAGAAATGTATTCAGGTTATCTGTGTTAGGGCGTGACAATGATATTTCAACAAGATTTATAACGTTAGAGTGTATAAAATTTTGTTCAAAGTTCTTATCGATATTGTTGCAAATGGGGCAACGCATATAAACAATGAGGTAAAATTTTAATTTCATAACAACTCATTAAATGGCAAATGCTGTACGTTTTCTAATAAACTCAGTAAAGGTGAAAGTTATATACTTGATTCATTGTGGCATTTGACAAACTAACTATCTAATTATTAGGATGGATTTGTACAACAACGGTAATTGTTTTGCAGTTTTTCTTGTCTCGCCTGAACAATTACCGGTAATTTTGGAATAATATGAGGCGAGCTAATGATAATCGTTTGAATGAAGAAATAGGTACGTTGGAAGGGCAGATATGATTTTACTAGTGACTAATATCAGTCTTGTAAAATATTTAGCTCTCCATTTTTGATACTACTCAGAAGACATCAGTAAAATATCAATTGTTTCAGTGCTGATACACTCGAAGTAGTGGATGATTAAATATGACTTTTTCCATGTATATATTAAACTTAAACTTATTATATAAATGGAATAGTGAATGGAAATTAAATTTCGAAAAATCATAATTTTTCAATTATTTTCTCATTCTTTTATGTGTTCGCAATTAATTTCTGTTCCGAGCCATCAGAACGAGTAAACTACTGTTCAAATATTTTAATAGACCCCATTGAAAAAATAATAGAGTGTTTCCTAAAAATTTCGGAAAACCTCTATATAATCTTTGACAAAATCATTTCAGATTCGGTGTCAACTATTTCGTTAACATATACGAGAAGTAATTTTTCACAATTTTACCCCAATTTTATGGCGAATAAGTCAAAAATAGTTCATTAGAAATCACTTCATTCACTTAAGGAATTGCAAAAACCAAAAAAATTGAATGAAACATTTAAATTCCGATTTATTTCAAGATAGTCTCACTGTTATTTCGTATATTAATGACAACATATTTTTCATGGGTGATTTCAACTTGAATATTCTTGATGTTTTTAGCAACGGAAATATGAATTTCAGATCACTATATCACACTAATCAGTTCATTATTTAATCTACTGCAGTATTCCCGAACAACAATAGGTAATCAGGCGTAGATTTTGTTAATTCAAAAATTTCATAAGACTTTCTCTTTCATTATTTTCCAAACAATTGGTACAAATAGTGGTAATGAAAGGAAAACTTGAGGGAAGAAGAATAAGACCAAAAAGTATATGTTTCTTATGTTGAATGAGGCAACTCCTGCCAACATTCTGTATACGATGCGTAGTTTTGACAATAGTGAATGTCAATCAAGTTGTTTGAAAAATACGTCTGAAATACTCTTTTTAATTCATGGGGCTAATTCATTTTGAAGCCGCTAAATAAAGTTCCTGGAATACCTAGTTTTTCTTTCCACGTAACATTCCCAGCAACTCAACGTCATCTCTAAGAGCGCCCGTACACGAACCACATTTTGCGGTCGGATCGACCACACAATTGCAGTCGCGTTCCAGCGACTCAAGCCGCCCATAAGAAATACTGTACTACACGTACACGGGCGTTCACAAAAGTCAAAACGGACGTCTGCAGTCAACTTGCTGCTTAACAGCTCAAACAATAAATAATTAGTATTTAAAGGAGCATTCGGTAGCGGAGCCAGGAATACGGGGGTCCGAGGCTACCCTCGGGAAAATTTTTGAAAAATAGGGTACTAAATAGAGGGTTTCAAACTAATTGTAACACTTTTCATATTCGGAAAAACTCAAAACTTCATATTTCAAAGAAATCTTTTTTAAATTCATTATTTCCTGATATTTTTATTTCTTTTATGATGAAGCAAAGTATGTAATTCTGTTTTATCCAAATAAACATAAATATAGTGTTGTAGTTTGTCCAGAGCTTCAAACTCTTTCAAATAGATGAGTACGGCTAGAAAATCAACAGTGTAAAGCAATAGTTAAATTATATTTAAACTTTTAACATCACATAAATGAATTTAACACTTGAATTTAACAATAATGCCCTAAGTTACATCACTACTTTCCTATTTCCACTTCTGACCATTTCATCGATTACTTCATCACTGTTGATTGGAGTTGACAATGAATGAGAATGAATTGACAATAGAGAAAACCCATTTAGTCGTTCATTAGAATTCCTCAGATAATAATAATAACAATAATAATAAATGAGCTTTATTCATTGACATACATACATACATTATTTATAAAGAGTTGTAAATAAAACTACGAGAAAAGCAGGCTGTCGTGTGTTTTGGAATAATAAAAGTGTGATGGTTTCGTGTCCTCGAATTATTCTGAGATTTGAAAGTTTTATATCTTTCATAAATATAATTTGGCTTTTTGTAAATGAGGAATTTATGTGAATTGACGAGTAGGTGGAACTGCCAGGTTTTAGCAACCGGTAACCAACCTGACTCCTTGAACTTGGGGATATATGGTCAATTTTCTCACACCATAAGAAAGACAAATGCAATTGTTTTGTATTTTTTGTAAGCGATTTACATAAATTTGTATCAAAGTAGGGCCGTAGACTATATCGCAATATGCTAATCTTGACAATATAAAGGTTTCGCAAAGTTTCAACTTCAATTTGGAAGTCATAATATCTCTACTTTGATAGAGTTGACGAAAAATACTGTACGAGCTACGACAAAATGAATTTATATGTTTGTGAAATCTCAGTTCTTGCTTTCTGTAATTATTTGTAGAAAGTCTTGTCCAAGTTGGATTATTTCCATTCTTTTCTCAATTTCCCACCTTTTGTATTTCGAGCCAAAAAGTATTAGCTGAGATTTTTTCATTGCCACCTGCCAGTTACTTGGAGGAAAGATAATATAACTGAGTGTCATCTGCATAATGATGAACTGTGCAATGATCAATTATTTTATGAAAGTCAGATATATATAGAGAGAGAGAACAGAAGATAGCTTTTAATTCTTTTGAGATATGAGAAGGATCTCTTATCTCTGCTGTAGACTGGTAATGTAGCAAGCACCTGCAGCAGACAAGTTGTTTGTAGTTATTTCTATTTGATTTCTTTTAGTTTTGACCAGAAATCAGTTAAGGATTATTTTAATTTTTCATAGTTTTATTTTCGATAAATATTTTTTTTACTATTAGTATTTATAAATCGTTTTGATTTATATATTTTTCAATAGTGTGTCTAAAAGAAAATGTGTTAAAACAAATAAAATCAACAAAATAGTTGATAGCAGGGTAGAAGTTTTTGTCACAGGCGTCTCTCACACACAAGTAAATCTTCAGCCATAATCTTAATCGCGGGCCTGATAGGTGGAACAATGGATCTATCTGTGCTTCCATTAGCGGCTGGCCTGCGAACTAGACTGTGACAGTCCAGTCGAAATTCGGCCAGCTATACAAACACCGCCATTACAATACCCCAGCGGCCGAGCTCTAACAAAAGGACAAATCAACAATGGTATGATAATTTAATGTTTGTAGACAAGAGTAACGATAACTTTCTTTCACCTGCTCCATGCTCAATTTATTTTCTAATATGTCTTAAAATTTCGGGGAGTTCGGACCCCCCCCCCTTTCGCTACGTCACTGAGCATAATTATGTTTTATTTTCCAGAAAGTAAAATCGAACGGGTGCAAGGCGAAATATTTGAGGAAAACGAAGAAATACGAAGGTGAATCATACTAGAATACCAGACCGACTGAGGAAGCTACTGTTGTAGTGAAACGTGTATTGGAAGTGAATTCTATATGGTGAAAATTTAAAATTATTATCATAAGTAGTAAAATTTAAAAAGTTTAAAGGAGAAGTCAAAGAAATATAGGCTTGAGTGCAGATTTCCAGTGGCATAGTAAAAAGAGATAAGTTTGGAAAAATAATTGAGCGGGTCATGGAAGAAATGACCAGTGAACCAGACGAACAGATGGGCAATCTAGAAGACCAACTTGATAATATCTACTTACCAGTAGCGACAAGACCTAAATAACGCAAAACATTGAAACATCCAACATTTGGTAGTCAGAAGACGACAAATCTGTCGTTTCGTGGACTGCGCTTCTCTATAATATATAGTTGAAGGAACTTCAGCTTGTTATGATCTTTGTTTTATCCTAAACTGACGTAAATGGGTTCTGGTTAATTGAATATGGATATTTTTCAGTCTATGGGTCTGACAAATACATTGATAAGGAACGCCTCTGCTACTGTAGCAGCCTTTTGCTTTAGACAAGGGTGAAATTGAGGTTATTTCAAGAAATAATCGATTTCTACCATCAGTTATTTGTTGTCCTTATCAGTTGCAGAACAATGTTCTGCTACGTTTCTTGTGACTCTTTCGAAAGGGGATCCCAGCAGATGTTGGGTCATTTTCCCTCGGTTACTTATGGTGGTACCCATTCTCGATGTGATATTTACTCTTCGAGAATGAGCCCCACAATAAACAAAATAAATGTCCCAACATCTGGTGAAATCATCCGTCGATAGAGTCGCAGTAGAAAGTCTAGAACATTTTCCTGTGGCCGATAACGGCAACAAATACTTGATGGTAGTGATTATTTTCAAAATAACCTCAAATTCTCCATATCCCGAATCAAAAGACTGGAACAGAAGAAGAGGCGTTTCTTAACAATGTAGGTGTCAGACAAAGAGCATCTTTGAAATTATACTCCAACTGAGGAAGAATAAATTTTGAGTGAGTGTTGTGGAAATAATTGATGCAAACATTAGGAATCAAGACGATCCCACTTCAGCTAGACTCAGGTGGAATAGTAGAATGTCATCACAAAATAATTTGCCAGAACCTATTTACGTTAATTTCAGACGAACCCGAAATATTGGGACCAGCTGCAACTATTATTTTTTCTAGCATAGAAAAACGACAGGTGTGTCTCTATCGATTCTAATAGCTGGAAAGTAGATGAGACATGAGACTATCCTTAGATCTACTATTTGAGTTGCCACCCAATAATAATATCCAGAATGGACAAACATAGATTGTCGAGAGAATCAGGGAGCGAGTGTCGAAAGTTCATGAACTCACGATGCAACGTTTATAGACAACCAGCGACAAGATGAAGAAGATGTTAGACAGGAAAGCTACGAATACAGATTTCAAGTGAGGAGATACCAGTGTGCTTATATCAGAAAATGAAAATCTCCATACTTGGTAACCAAGAAAATAGATGAGTAGATATTTCATTCAGTTGACGAGAAGAAGTAAACCACTGCTAGTTCCAGGCAAAAAAATATTCTCCAACAATGATGAAGAATCAAAATCAGACTAGTTTTGGTCAACATTTAGGTTTGAAAAAATGTTTAAGTTCGTTATTGTCAGAAAGTAAATGGCAAACATTGTGAATATTCATTGGGATAAACTGGTGTGAGTTTTGTATACATTTTTCTTGAAATTATGATATTTCTTTGTTTGCAGGTTCTTAAAACAAATATGAAACTTTTAATCACTCTCGAACGGCTGATTCGATTCCCAAATATAAAACAGTGTTGGATAAATAATTGAGATACATATCAAACAAATTATTTTATGATCCCCCTTCTATTTGAAAAAAAAATGGTACTGGCCTCTTGCCGAAAAGTGACGCAACACTATTGTCTTCCTTATTAGAAAGTATTGAAATTGATATATTTTCATGTACATTTTGTCCTTTCATTATTTTGTTAAATTCATTTATGTAATTTCAAACGTTGAATGTTAACTTTCGCCCTACACTGTTGTTTCTTTAACCTCACTTATCTATTTGAAAGAATTTGATGCTGTGGACAAACTTCAACACTATATTTATGTTTATTTAGATAAAACACAATTACATACTTTGCTTCGTCATAAAAGAAATAAAAATATTGAAAAATCATTAATTTTACAAATGATTTCTTTGAAGTATGAAGTTTTTTCACACGCTTTATATCAGCTTCACCTGTATGTATGTATGTTTGTTTGTAACTCTCAAGCTCGGGATCTGTATTTGACAGATGTATCGATATTATTGCTTGATCTATTCGCGGGTAGATGGCACTGTAAGTAACCTCCTTAATATATCGAATTATTGCTTGATCTATTCGCGGGCAGATGGCACTGTAAGTAACCTCCTTAATATATCGAATTATTGCTTGATCTATTCGCGGGCAGATGGCGCTGTACTTAACCTCCTTGATATAATTCTAACTCACTTTACATGTATTTCTTCATTTGAAAAAAGTATTTTTTTATTAACACGCTTTTAAGGAACATCGAACTAAAAAAATCATTATTCTTATTATTAATACTGTAGTTACATTTTTCTTTCGAGACTTAAATCTTCATTGGAAGTTATACAAAATATGTTTTGTAATTAAAAATGTAATATTTTGACCATTGAACTTTTAAATTCGGTTCAAGATATTTCTCTGAATCCGCCACTCTTGATCATTACGTTATATTTTCTGAGCTTAGGCATTTCACTAAACAAATATTTGAAAGTCGAATTTGAATACCAATTTATTTGTCATTACTCTCAAGTTTCTAGTAATTCCAATGTCACTTTCTTATTTCATTCCCACCAGTGTTTGTATTATCATTTACGAAATACAAGTACAAATGTGTTATTTCTTCTTCGGTTCATTTATTCACTTCTAGTAGATTTTGTGGTTTCATTTCCCTAACTCCTGATATGAAATCAGGCTGACAACTATTTCAAGAAGGGATAAAAAAATTTGAACATTAACTGGCCTTTGCTTTCGTACGGCGCATTTAGCCACATTAACTTTTTCCAAAGTTCCTGTACAACAGAGATCTGGCAAGGGTCTATCTGAAAACAACTATTTCCTCCGCAAATATCTCGACGAACATTGGATAATATCCAACATGATTTTTTTTTCACAGACGAAGTATTTGTTTTTCGACAGGAATTTGACAGAACCTATTGTGTAGGAGTGTTGGAAGAGGTGAAGATTCCGTATTTCTTTTCAAAATATCACTTTCAGGACCATTTCAGATATAATCAAACATTGTATGCGTAGGATAAACATGCATCACCCAGTAGAGTGACGCGGAAAGAACGCGTGAAAAGAATATTGCTTTGTCTTCTGTTTCGCGAGTACGCAGCTATATTTCATTATCTGAGGATCATTTTCATTTCTTTCCCCACTGGTTTTACTCGAAAATGGCATTATAACCATTACCTATTATATTATGCTGATGCAGTTGTTCCGTAAGGATCATTAGTGTTAGTTAATAAAATACTTTTACTTTCGTAGTTGTGTTACACTCGGGAATTTATCTACTGGTCGAAAAATTTTTACTGTAAGTAATTTTCTTTATATATTTTCTTAAACTGAGATTAGAATCATTTGTCTTTAGCGGTGAAATCAATTTACCTTTCAAATTCTTAAAAGAGAAAATAATGATGCATCTCATAGCAAGGTTTTTGAGTTTTTCTTTCAATGGTGAGAGAACTCAATATTTGCAAAATACTCGAATGCAATTAATTGTCTGGAAAAGGTTTGAAAGCTGCCTATTTTTGCTGTAAAATTTTATTTCAGTGACACGAACAATCCATGTGGTGGTTTTTGGAATTTGTAAGAGCAATTGGAAATGAAAATATTTTTTGTAATCGACAACCATTCATACAACAAAACTTATTTGTTTTTTAATATTTTTATTTGAATTGATTTTTATTTTTTCAAAAAATTAACTTCAGAGTCCTGACATTAAAATTGGAAAATAATTTCCTCTTTTCTGAAATAAGCTTTAATTTTGAATTGACTTTGAAACAAATAAAAAAAAATAAGTACTTGTTACTTGAATTTGATTTCAGTTATCTTAACAATATTTGCGTTCAAGACCATAGTAATAGATGATTAATGGTTTCATTATGCGTTGTGATGAAATTCAAAATCTAGTTATAACAATTACATTTTCTGGTACATTACAACAATTGCCTTCACTTTCATGCAGACTCTACAAAACTTTCTGGAAGTGTTTATGGAATTGTAGGAAATAATATACAGAGTGATGAAATATATATTGGTATTACTCTTGATTGCCTATTATTGTCTATCGTGGAATCAAATGTGATATGGGCAACATGTCACAAAAAATATGTTTTCAGTTTTTGCAAAACACAAATTGCATTGAAGAAATCAAGGCTATTTTTTGAAATGAGTGTACACAAGTTGTGCATGTCATATTGGAATGTAATGCCAAAGTGTTTTTTCAAAGTTATATGAAAATCTGAGTTTACTACTGCATGAGTATTCGGCAAGGGAGCCGCGAGTTTCATGAAAAATCTATTGGTCGTACATACAGTGCATAAAAGCCAAATTGAATCAATTCATTATTTCGGTTAGTGTACTTATTAAAAAAAAACACGTCAAATAATTTCAACGTAAAAATGCCACCCCTACTTTCAATCCCCATTTTTTAATGGGAAGTATAGGTTTGTGATATATCGTTTGGAAGGTCTCTTCTTTCTCTATTCAAAAATCTCGTCGCTTTCAAGTTTATTGCAACAATTAAGATAAAATAAATTAAAAACATGTGGTTACCGAAATTCGATAAAATACACTCAAAAACTAAAATGTAATGCAAAACGTAATGAAATGTGGAATACGAAAAAGAACTATGGATGTTAACAAGGTAGATGTTCAAAATGTTTACAGCGGACGTCTTGGTAACATCCTAATCTCAAATAACTTCTTCTAACTTTATTTAACATATCAGGCGTGACCTACCTAATTGCAAGCGTTATTAGTTCTTTTATGTCATTCAAATCTGAAAGTTTAGTTTTGTACACATTGCTCTTTACATATCCCCATGAAAAGAAATCTAATGATGAAAGATCAGATGATCGCGCTGGCCATTCAATCGATCCTCGCCAAATAATTATCGTCATTCAAGTTGCCCTCAATGAATAAGTGATCAATGAGGTGGTTTCCTACAATCCTTGCCCAAATATTAACCTTGGGAGGGTATTGCGTGTGTTCTTTTCTAATCCAGTGAGTATTTTCCGTTGACCAGTAGCGGCAATTTTGCCGATTAGCATGACCGTTAAGAGACAAAGTACACTCATCAGAAAACATAACGTCTTCTGATTGGATGATATTGTTATCCAACATATACATCATTTGCTCACAAAAATAAGTTCTTCTATCGAAATCGTCTTCCATGAGCTCCTGAGTAGGTATCATTTTATAGGGATGCATTTTATTTTTTTTTAATATGTTTACTATCAATGTATGGCTAACATCGAATGTAGTGGATGCCTGTCTACTCGATGTATGTGGGTTTTCCTCAAACTCAAGCATCACATCTGATTTGAGTTCATCACTCATTGCATTAGCAGCTGCTTTTTTTGTCTAAACCACATGACCAAGCTCGCGAAACTGCTTCTCTATTTTGCTTATTGTTCCTTGAGAAATGGGCGGTAAATTACGAAAGTTCTCATGAAATAGCCGAGCTACTTCCTGTTGTGTTCATGTTTTATCTCCGTAACCAATCATTTGTAAAACTGTTATTTTATATATTTCCGTTAATCTAACCATTTGTCAGACTTGAAGTTAACGAACTTTAAATTTGAATTAAAATACTGACAACTAATGTTGTAACATACAAAACAAGTTGACGAAGCGTTTTAAACTGACGTTGCCACGTTACAATTTTTCAAAGGATACCATCTGAAAAGAACATCGCTATGGTTTTTGCTTACTTTCTTATTATCAATACCTCAAAATGAAATAGGTTTTGAGTATATTGCAATAAGTTTTAAGTGTATTTTATCGAATTTCGGTAACCATATGATTTCAATTCATTTTATCTTAATTGTTACAATAATTTTGGAAGCGATAACATTTCTGAATGGAGAATGAAGAGACCTTTCAAACTTTATATCACCAGCCTATACTTCCCATTTAAAAAAATTGGGGTTGTAGGTACCTGTTATTCAACAGGTGTTGAAGATAGGGGTAGTATTTTTCCGTTGAAGTATGTCAAATTATAATTTAAATTTGACGTGTTTCGTGATTTGGTTAAAATATGTACCGCATCCGAAATAATTTATTCCATTTGGCTTTTACACACTGTATGTGCATTGGACCGTTTGTTTACATATAGAAATGACACGGAAGGTACACAACAATCGCGGCAGTATTGCCAAATATGAATGGTCAAATTACCCACAAGTGTGTCTGAAATCATTCGGTTTTTGCCAGAACCCAACATTTTCAAACAGTCGGCGTTTTCAGATGAAAATGTATGTTAAAAGCAAGAAATGTGATGCTTCGAAAGTCAATCTCCCCGTCAATTGATACGAAATGTTCGATACCTATGATTTTACTTGTCAAGGCTCAATTCGGAAAATTTGTTCAGAAACCGTGAGTGAACAGATTGCGAAATAGTTGAACTTGCCTATTGAAAAAACGCAACAGCAAATTATTTAGGAGACTTCCAGGACTCGTGCACAATTAGTGTATTTCTATCCTTCAAAGATTAAAATAGACTGAATATGCACTAGTCCTCAACTGCCAACTTGGTGTAAAAAGTGCGAGTAGCACTAACAAGTTTATTAGCGCCAATTCAATATACCTAGCACACTATAGCGAACGATCAGATTTGATAAGGGTTAAGTAGTGACTGGGTTTTAAATTTAATTGTTGTTCAGCTTATCGTGAGCTCGATTACCCGGTAATTACCTGTAATAAATTTTGTTACACAATTGCCAGGAAGAACCTCTAATTACCCACGATCCTGGCAACAGGTCATTCGCAACACTGGTTCGCAGCCACATCTTCACCCGAGAAGTCCTTGAAGGGAAATGTATTTCAACAACGACCGAATAATTTGCTCGTACGCCAGTCTGTTTCGAACATAAGAGTTCACTACTCTACTGGTTTATCACTGTGAATATTTAAGCTTTCAATAAGTAGCATCTCCCATCATCAGTAATATAATATAGCAAAACAACTGCATATGGCAGTTGTTTACACTCATTACATTTTCAATTTATTCTTGAGGATATTATTATTTTCGATTTTTTATAAGTTTACTTTTGCTTGAAGTTTTTACACGTTGAAGCTGTATATGTACCTACGGTATTCAGCTGCTCCTGCAATAAACGATTTCACTTAAATAGCTTCAATATGTAAATGCGTTTGAGTTATGTCAAGCTTTGACAAAAATATTTATGTCAAACAACAATAACAACATTGATGGTCTCGGCTCATCATAACATCTGTTCTTCCTCAGGGCTAGTACTAGAGTGCCACCAAGATTTAGCCAAAGCCTTGGTGAATAATAACATTATCCTGAGGTGGATTAAAGGGCACGACAGAAGTAAAGGTAATCGCATTGCCGACTCATTAGGTCGAATCGATATAGAGGTCGCGATCGCCAGGTACAGGAGCTGCTGTGACCTAACCCAACATAACCTAACCTAACCTAATCTAACCTAACTTAATGCACTTGCTGCCGGCATGTCCAGTATAGGCGATCCCAGCCTATATACATCGACATAACATGACATTGCAACTGCTATATTATCATCTTCGGCACTCCCACGGTAGCCATTCAGCAAAAATCCCTCATCAAAGTCGCAGAGATCACTTTATTTCTGCGATTATTTTGGGATAAACCGATGCAACAACATTCCTCGGCTTATCAAAGTATCTGACCTGCTTTCCTTATTAGGTCGAGTGGAAACTTAGGGGTAAACTTTGCCCTGCCAGGATGGTGTCTCCAATAACTGAGTCTACCGTGGTCGCATGGTGGATATAGAGGTCATTGACAACAGGTGCAGGGCCTCCTTGAGGCGCCTCACTGCTCCTACGATATTGACGAGACACCGGTGTTGCCTTCGGGGGAGATAAAATCCGTTGTGAGGAATGAGAAGTCCCGAATTTATTGAAACTATTTATTACTCACCCACGGGGTGATATAAAGCGAATAAGCCTGATGTTGACCTCCTCTGCGATGAAAGTGAAGAATCGACGAGTTTTCAGCTCCAGGTGAGACAAATACTCGTATTGTCCGAAAAGCGGAGAAAAAATGGATGAAATATCCAGATCTTCTCTCGAACTGCGAAGACACTATCTAGAATGATGGCCTGGAATATCGAAGAAAGGTTGGAGATTTGTCTCTCTTCTATAGATATAGTGTTCAAATGACTTGGCAGATTTGATTCCACCAAGAGCGGTACATATCAGAAATATGCGACAGACTGCGGCTGCTCTTCGTTTTGAGGTTCAAATCAGTATACCTCGAGCTTCAATTTTTAAAAACTCTTTCATCTGGAGAACTGTTTATGTGGAATAAACTTCCTGAGAAAGTTATTCCAAATGGATTTAATCTCCAGCGATTAAAATCCAATGCGAATTGCTACTTTCGCACAGGCACCGCTCGGGGAGCGCCTTAAGGATTTTTCCGTTGTGCCTGTGTTTTATCCTTGAAAAAAAATCACCCTGCTGAAACGGTTGATCTGATTTTGAATGATGCTCTCCCTACTTTCGAATCTCAGGATCATGCTGCCGCAGAAAGGCAGAAAGTCTGACTCGACAAATGCAGAAGGCTGTCATTTTTGGTTCATTGCGCCTGCTTAGGGCACATGATTCTGGAACCCAATGATCACCTACCTCACGGTGTCGAGAGTGATCATTGGTTGATGATGCTGACGCGCTCTTTCGAATGTATCGATTATTCAAGAATAGGATCTGACCGATGTGACTCAACTAATTTTATATGATATTGGAGATATACACGGACAAAAAAGAAATGAAGAAATACGTTCCTTTGTATCAATCCTGTCTAAGGCAGAATTCAGGCTCTGATATTGTAGTGACGCAATCAGAACCTGCTTCTCTGCCGTTTACGCATCTCAATGATCAAGTAGATGTTATGTGGTGACATTATCAAGTTTGATCTTTTTTTTTTAGTAAATAACGACTCATCACTTTCTTAGCATCAACATACTCCATTGTATGAAAGTGTGGATTGTTAACAACGTTATAAACTTCTAATAACTTCAGATGTAGGTTTATTTTTATTTTCATTAATAAAAAAATTCGATTGCTGAATACATTTTTCAACCTCGTTAAATGCGAATGAGATCTCCACTCTGTGGGTTGCTCATATGTCTGGCCATGTGTTCAGTGGGTATTGTCTGACCCGTGTTTATAATCGCACGTTAAAAAGTAGGACCTTGTTAATTATTTAGCCACCCAGGTCTACTTACGATTTTTGAGGGTTTTCTTTCGTATTGGGGCAACAGCTGGATAACGAAATAACTTTTAGTAAACATATTTTCACATCCATGCCTTCTATTTAGATACCCATTCTGGGTTCATGATTCAAAAAAATTATTCTCGCTCTATTTTATTGAAGAGTTTTTATCCAAGATTCAACTATTTTGGAATTGATTGTTTTCATTTCAATTTTTTATTTTAGTCTTCGCTATGGCTGGGATATATTTTCAGTCATTCTAAGTGCATTTTTTTAGACACAACTTCATTTTGCTTTCAACACCTCCTTCAGGCATCATTCTTTTTTTCTCAATAAATGTTTTATCCAGTTTGATATTGAAATTGCATACATTTTAATTTACTAATAATAATAATACGTCTTTATTCACCATAAAAATACAAATGGAATAGACATAAATAAAATACAACAGTATACAGGAACAATAAGAAAAACAAAGAAAAAAACTTCCAGTATATGGTGAATAGGCGGAGAATCAGCCAAGGCTGTTTTTCAACTCAACCTGGGAAAAACTATAAATAAATAATATGAACACAAGTCGAGTTAACAATGCTTTACTTTAGAAAATTCATTTTAGAAATGCCAAGGTCGGGAACGGACAAGAGGCTAATGAGATAAATAAGTGTTCAGTCTTTTTTAAAAGTTTACGATGGTGTATGATCGAAATTCGCAGGGTAGTTGATTATAATATTTGGGTGCATTATACGAGAAGCAGCGGGTGAAGATGGAAGATTTGTGTTTGGGGATGACTAGAACTGAACTGTTCCTTGTAGTAAAGCTGTTAATCGTACAGAATGTTTTAAGCTTCTTCAGTACTCATCTTTTTGGAAGTAAAAACACACTACCAAACTTAAATGGAATTACTCAGTAATCGGTAACTTGGATGAGAGAAACTTCAATAAAAACTGGTGAACTATCTTAGCCAGGGTTACCAGAAGTCCAGAAAGTCCAGATTGGGAATATCACAAAAAGAAGTAATGAAATTCGATGAAAAGTATTGGTCCTCTTAATAACAAACCAAAGCAAAGCCGTCAAAAGTTACTACCGATCACCGATACCGTTTTGTGTATTAGTGGCTGGGAGGAATTTAACATTTTTCCATTCTGAACCAAAAAGGCAATTTCTGCCATATGAAACAATAAATATTTCATGCTCGAGTTTATATAGTAGAAGACAGTGGGGAATTCCAGAGTTACAAGATGAAATTTTGTCTATCAGAATGTTTCACCATGATCTCAATGTGAGAAACAAATTGAACATTCCAGGAAATAAACTGATGAATATGTGTCACAAGCCCATTGATAGTTTATTTTGTAGAAAAATGAACCCACCTGTGTAAACAAAATATTAATTTTCAATACATCTGTGGAAAGCCATCGCACCTTATCCAATATTCATCATATAAAAGGATGTTAATAGTTTGTTTTAGTTTCGGTCTGTGGTCGGCACTTATGTAATATTTTGATAAGCTATTAGTATTTGAATTTTCACCTCATATAATCATTATTTATTCAGTCGTCTATTAGTCATTGAAGTTAGCAACGTGAAACTCGTAAATTTTTGTTCGTCACCATAGTTTATTTTAAGAAGTCTCAAATCTTCCTACAAAAAAATACTCCTCGTTTTTGAAATCACATGACAATGTTCTGAGAATTGGTGAGAGAAAATATAGACAAGAAATTTGTAACTTTTTTTTTCTGGGTAGCTGGGTAGCCAGCATAACATACTGACCCAGATTATAAAGTACCACACATCAACTTTTTCAAGGGCCTTTTTTAGGGAGAGCTTTTATCTCTACAAAGTAGATTTCAGATTCAAACTATTCTATGAACTTGGGAGTTCACTCTCTTATACAAAAATGTGGGCGTACCATTACATTATAGGCCCTAAACTATTTCTTCTTTATATTAGTGATTTCAATGGAATCAAATTTCCTACAATTTTTTGGTTCCTAAGCATTTTTTCGATTTACATTCGAAAAGATGGGGTGAATTTTTGTTTATTAAATAATTCATCAAATCGCCTCTTGACACGAAGAATGGTTATTACCAAAGTTGTTTGGGATTCCCCATAATGTAGGTCCTCTTCAATTCATAATTACTGTACTAATTGCAAAGAAACAAATTATGTACCCCCCTCTTTATCTATCACCTATAGATAAGTCACAAATATCACCTGAAATTTTTTTATTAAATGGGTTTTCAGTTTCGGTATGGGTTAGATATTTCTGTATTATATAACCTATATAAGCGGTAAATTGAGTCTAAATTATGGAGTTTTATTTATGATGAACAAGTTAATACACAATGTGAGTGTATATCTAAGATAAAATACGGTTTTAAAATTAATCTAAACTGGGAAAATCAAGTTCCTACTGGTACAAGGCATGTATGTGTTTCATTTTCATAGTACCGATTTAGAAAAAGGGAATTTATCCCTTTTTTTACACAAGAAGGTGACCTAGTTTTCTGCAACAATGTATCTGGCGTCATGGAAATGTTCAACATAACATATGAACCAGAGAAATGGAGACCTTTCATCGATTCATCAAAAAGTCCATTTGAAAGAATGCTACGAACATCTTAAATTTGTTCTTAATGAGCTCAGCTACTCTGATTATAAGTAGACCATTTGTGGAGACTCAAAAGTTGTCGCAATGTTACTAGGTCAACAAAGTGGTTACACTAAGTTTCCATGTTTCCTATGTGAATGGGATAACCGTGACAGGAAACAACACTATGTCAAGCAGGTGTAGCCAATAAGAAAGGGTTTTCTTCCTGGAGTTAAAAGTGTTGAAAAACAACGTTTAGTGGATCCTAAAAAAATCTTACTTCCACCACTCCATATCAAATTGTGGCTAATGAAACAGTTTGTGAAAGCATTAGACAAAGAAGGAGATTGTTTCAAGTATCTTTATGAAAAGTTTCCTGATCTATCCGATGCTAAACTAAAAGAAGGAGTCTTCGTTGGGCCTGACATAAGAAAACTTTTAAAAGATGAAAGCTTTGTCACTTAAATGGAAATGAAAGAAAAAAATGCCTGGAATTCATTTAAAGTTGTTACAACAGGCTTTTTTGGAAACAAAAAAGACCCAAACTACAAAACTTGGGTTGCTGAATTGATACAAAAGTACAAAATGTTGGGCTGCAACATGAGTGTCAAAGTCCATTTCTTTCACTCACATCTGGACTACTTTCCCAAAAATATAGGGGCTTAAGTGAGGAACAAGGAGAACGGTTTCATCAAGACATAAAAGAAATGGAACGCAAATTCCAAGGTCGGTGGAATGTTAACATGATGACAGACTCCTGTTGGATGTTAAAAAGGGAAAATTCACAAGAACACAGCCGAAAAAGTACCAAAAGAAGCTTTGACGGAAAAAGAAAACGTTTTTACAAATACTTATGATCACTTTGCAAACACTTGTGTATCACTATTATGCTTAGTTTAGCTATGTAGCATTTGGTTTTTTTTTTGCTTTTACTTCATGTTGAAATAATAAAAATAAATCCACAATTCCTTGTTTTTTTGTACTTTTTCAATTATTTCATCCTCATTGCAGAATCATCATAATTGTAGAAAATCTAATTTCAAACAACTTTTATGATAACTATTTTCCATGTGAAATTGAAAACGAACGAGTTATTCAATAAACAAAAATCAACCCTTAAATTAAAGATGGCGGATGACGCAACGGGTATGCTACCCCAGGAACTTAAATTTGGACTGCCAGTGACCCCCCTCCAAAGAATTCCCAAAAAAATTGCCAGTAAAAATGTTTGCGTTGTCAAATCTTAAATCGAGTGGGCAATACATATTTGTATTCTTCTATAATGAATTTGTTAAAATTATGTAGTAGGCAGATGCGTTACCAGTGTGCTAGTTATTGCACGTAATATCACCTCATCAGAACTGGCTACTGAAGAATATAATAAAATCATGTCGTCTGAAAAAAATCATCAATACTAAACAACAATTGAAGAATGTTTCAAGAATCTGAACAATTTAAGAATTCGTTTATAGGGTACCTTACAAATGAATTATTCATGTTGATGTTCTCAGTAAAAGACCACTTATTATTTTTTTACGTTTCGTATCTCAAGTTCTTCTATGGGGAACTAAAACTCAAACAATCTTGAATATCGTTCGGAAATATTCAAGGAATGAAATGACGTCATAGTTCAAGCAACAAACATTTTGAATTTGTGATTACGAATTTCATAACAGATCAATTTCACACGAAAATTCCGAATGAAAACTCATAATGTCAAAAGTTTATTGAATTGACAAAATATCAAAAAGTACCATGGTTGTAAACTCTTCATTGCATACTTGGTTATATTGAAATATATTCTGAAGAATAAATAAAAATTGCAATAAGTTGCAATTCTGCTGAAAAAAGTATACATATTTATTTTTCTTTTTCTTTCATTTTGAATTTTTATAGCAATAGATGAGTATTGATTTATTCCTTACGTTGTCGAACAGCGCCGACGAATTTTCTATAATTCTATAATTTCATAACTCTTTTCTATCATTCTGTAGTGTAGATATTTAAGCGCTTCATCAGTATTAGCATAATCACTAACACAGTTCATAACCATTCAACTAAATGACAATAGCCAACGTCTTCCTTTTTTAATGAAGTTGCGATTTTTATTTTGTTTGTATCATTAAAATGATTACGCGGTATGTTTACTCCTCGTTGCTGATTTCCGAAGAATGCTTTCTAATTTCTATGAGTGTGAATGGGTCATTGTCATTTTGAAATATAAACACATTGAGTAAATGATATGTTTGCTTTATTTGAGTACAGGTATTTTAACAACATTAATATATGGTATTTCGTCAAAATCTTTCGTTAGATGATTTCGCACTTTCGCCATTATTTCAAACGCCTTGATTCTCGGTCGAAACATCTGAAATTCACTATAGAAATTATCTTGACAGGAGCGTTCCTAGGGTGGTGTTACCACTACGGGCACCGACCAGAGGGGAGTGCGGGGGGCGCCTAAACCTTAAATGTAATAATTATTACAAAATACATTTATTATACTCCAGAATTGTTACGAACATTTTTTTCGACCACTTGAAATAAAATTGAATCAGGACCACATGCTAAAAAGTTGGGGAATGGCGTAAGTGGCCACGTAATGTTTAGTTGGGACAATGAAAAAATACAAATATGTCATCAATTTGTATATCTGATATTAGTCGATAAACTAATAAAAACGAAACGTTGTGGCTACTGTTTTAAAACAAACTAATCTTCAAATGACGAGTTGATTTCATTTTGAAAATTCACTGGTGCTACTCCTTTTGCACTTTTTTATTTCTAGTAGGCGAAACATCATACACAATCCGAAACATTGTAAAAAAGAACTTTTTATAAGTAATGATAATAATATTTTATTGGTCCATTAGAATGAGCCTAAAAGAAGCAATTGAACAAGTCAGTACATATCAGTACACATATGAAATACAACTAAAAAACAGACACATTCATATAACAAGAGTTATTGAAACAAGTGAACGAAGCAGCAAAAATGAAAAATAATACAAAACTTTTTTTACTAATGTAAACAGGAAAAAACTCATCGATTGTATAGGGGCTAATTTCAAAAAGTAGTTGTTTTATTTTATGTTTGAATCTCAGCCCCAAAATCTCAAAAGCGTTCAGACGTAGAGATAAACGTGTTTTGGTATGTGAAAATATGTTTTGATGCGGGTATTATATTCATGGAAAGATTGGTTTTGTTTGAAAAATTCTTTATTTTTATGGATGTACAAGAAAACTTCCAGAATGTAGAGAGCAGGTAGAGGCAATTTTTTAAATAATGGTTTTTAAATTGGCACATCCGCATTGTGAACTGTAAATTCAGGTACACAAGCAAGTCAAGTACCTCTATTTCTATTAGTACCTACAGGGCTGGTATATAATGGCGAATGCAATGAATCATTGTTAGTTTATTGTATAAGTTTAAAAATGTCCGTTCAGGACGAAACTGCAGTCATTTTAGTTACAAATAAAAGTGGTAAAAAACATAGAAAGTTTCATTTCTCTTTTCTTCATTATGATTTTCTACTACGTAGTAACGGCTACATCTATCAATTTAATAATTGTATCTGTCCATGGTAATATAAAAGAAGACCATAGTAGTCTAGAATTTTTGTCAGGTTTCTTAACACATAACACTGCTTATTGAATATTTTAGTGAGGTTATCGCAGTGCTGTCGGAAATTGAGATTGCTGTCTAGAAAAAGCCCTAAAAATTTTATACTGTCAACCATTTCTATTTCAACACCGGATATTCAAATATCAATGTCTACCGCGTTAATATTTTGGGCAGTATGAAAAGCTACTGCTTTCGTTTTGGAGACATTCAAAAATAATGAATTTTTACTGAACCAATTTTGCAAGTTATAAAGATCAGAATTTATATTTTGTTTTCATTCAGGCAAATCTTTTGCTTCAAATAGGAGGGAAGAATCATCAGCATACAAACAAGTGAGTGACTTTTGCAAAACAGATGGCAACTCATTGATATAGAGAATAAAAAGGATTGGCCCCAATTCTGATCCTTGGGGGACACCTTTGTCATTATTCAACTGATCGGAAAAGAAAGTTTCGTTATAATTCATTCGAATATTGTATCTTGACAGCCTAGCTAGGTGCGATTTCGAAGATATGTGTAGAAATAGCAAACTTATTAGTTTACCCTGATAAGTTACTGCGTAAATTCAAAGTATTTTTCCACAAAGAGAAAAATGTTCTATTTATCGGTAACTTGTCGTATTCGATAATTTTGCCCATTGAATACTTAACGTTTCGGAGGCCAAAATCTGCCTCCGTCTTCAGAAAAGGCCAAAACTCAAGTTTATACGCAGTTCTTCCTTTGCTGATTATTTGACATATGTCGAAGAAATTGAATTTTTTTTAAATATGAGGTAGGTTTTACAGAATTTAAAAACGCGTAACACAAATGACCTAAACCTCCTTTATAGTTGTTTCTTACAATAGGTAAGAGATACCGTAGATATCGCAGTGTCACAGAAGTAGAGGCAAATTAAATGCCCACTTTAATAAATACTTTTCAAAAGCATACTGACGAAATGGATGATGAAAAATAGAACTAATAAAAAAAATCATATTTTCTGGCGGAGACATAACTATTGAAAATTACATATGCACGTTCAATGATTTATTCAATTGATTTTAATAGCAGTAATGTATTATGAGAAAATTAGATAGGTAAATAATTCGATATGATAAGCCGTTATTTATTTCTCATAGAAATTAATTATTGAAATTAATCACATATCATTATGGCAGTTAAATAAGTATTCAATGCGTACAGTACAGAATTTATATCATTAAAATATCATAATCAACGTTTTGCTTTTTAAAAAAAAATCGAAGGAAATTGGATCCACATTCATACTTACCTTTCAATTCAGTGAATCATAAGACAAACAATTATATATTTCTGAAATTGAAAATGATCTATTTGATGTTTTCATTTTATCTTCATCAGTTATTGTTACTCTTATTGCTTTCACCAATGTTGAATTTATGTGTGGGTTCTTGATAAATAATTGGTATGTTTATTAAAAATTCAAAAACTTCATTCAATAATTCGAATTATTTACTGAAGTTATAAAGTTATTGAACACTATACCAAACACTGTAATTATCGTACTTTTATTTCCTCAGTTCACTGTCGCTCGTAACCTTGTCTCTTGATCACACTTCGAACTAATTGTTGAAATGAAGCTCCTAAAATCATGAGCAACAGCTCATTGGATTCAGAATGACATGTAGAAAAATGGGTTACGATGTTTTTACAGTACACCAGAAATTTAATTGGCATTGTCAAATCAAGATGAAATAAATAATAGTTTAAAAAAACTAAAAACACGTTTTAATATCAACACACTGATAATAATAATAATAATAATGAGCTTATCTTGCATTTGCTCAGATGCCTTGCGGTACCCGACAAACTAGTGAGATGCATTGAACAACTGATACCACTTTGGCGAACTCGTTTCACCATAACATCTGGTCAATCAAGAGTCCAAACAGGGTGGGTCACTTTCAGGAGGGGTGTATTTCAGGGTGATTCCCTCAGTTCCCTTCTTTTCTGTATCTCACTATTACCATTATCTGTTGCGCTCAGAAATACTCGAGGGTATAACTGTGGCACTCCCGGAAACCGGAGGTACAAGGTCACCCATTTGTTTTAAATGTATAATCTTAAACTTTATGCCTCTGGAGAGAAGGATCTCCATCAGTCTTTGAGGGTGGTGGAAGAGTACACGCATGCTATCGGTATGAAATTCGGGATAGACAAATGTGCAATGGTCCATCTCAAAAAAGGACGATGCGGGGACTACGGAGAGGATGTGCAGCTCGTAGATGGAAGCCTCCTACACCATCTGGATGCCGGAGAGACGTATACTTACCTCGGGGTGGAACAACACCACTCACAAGAGGTAACAGCAGTGAAAAACTCTCTCCGCGGCAAGTATCAGCACAAACTTCGACAGATCTGGTCATTGGAACTGTCGGGGAAGAACAAAGTTACTGCAACAATATGCTCGCCGTTCCAATCTTACTCAACTCGTTTGGAGTAGTGAAGTGGACTCGGGAGGATCTGTATGTACAGAATGGTACTGGATACAGCCTGTAAAGTCGTCAGGAGTTCGGATCCCCTTCTCTGCATGGTCCGTGACCATGAGAGAGCAGGAATTGGAGCATTTCTCTTTAGGGCAGCTGCCCGAGCAGCTGATGAACTCGGTATAGTTTTCGACACTGAACGAGGTGACCACAACTCTATCACCGAGTTGGAACCCGTTCAGCAAAAAGCTCAGATAAAAGCCTCAGAGATCACCTTACTTCTACGGAAACACAAGGATAGGCCAATGCATGGGGTCTTCTTCAATAACATTGGAGACCTTGGCTTATCAAAGCGCCTGACGTTCGCTTTTCTCAGGTCGAGTGGGCTGAAGTAGGAAACTGAGGGGTTCATCATGGCTTGCCAGGATGGTGTCTTCAACACCTTAATCTACCGCAGTCGCGTGATGGGTATAGAGGTTCCTGACACAAAGTGAAGGGCCAGCCGCGAGGCGCCTGAGACCCTAATGCACTTGCTATCAGCATGTCCAGCATATATTACCATATACGGCACTCTTACGGTATAAACGAGACACCGGTATTGCCCTACGCTCCGGGGGATATTGAATCCGTTGTGGGGAACGAGAAGTGCCGAATTTATTGGAACTATTCGTTTCCCACTCTCAGGCTCATACAAGCTAATACGCCTGATGTAGTCCTTCTCGACCACCAGAGCAAAACGATATTTGTCGTGGAGTTTTCTGCTCCTGGCGAGACGAATATCGTCAGAAAAGAGAAGGAAAAACGGATAAAATATCGAGATTTTCTCTTCGATTTCTGCAGACTCTATCAAGATCACTCTGTCAAGATGGTTGTTCTGATTATAGGAGTCCTTGGTGGAATGATGTCCTTTCTACTCTTGAATCTTAAAATCATACCGGTTTGACGCACTGAGGCAGAAATCTTAGCCGCACAGATGCAGAAGGCTGTCATTCTTGGCTCACTGCGCTAGCTCAGGGCACATGATTCTCGAGCCCAATGATCACTTACCCCACGGTGTGGGGAGTGGTCATTGGTTGATAATGCTGGCGCGCCTTCCCGAATGTATCGGGGATTCGGGGGAAAGGGCCTGATCAGCGCACACTGCGGTAAAAAAAATAATTATAATAATAAGCATGAGCTCTATCACGGGTTTCATCATAAATTTGATATTATAAGTTATATGAGAAGATGCTTTATGTTTTCTGTTCACAATGCAAATTAGAGCATGTTTGTCAAAAAGCATACTGATGCATTCGTTGAGAAAATTTACTTTGGAATTAATATCTTGCATAGTCACAATATCACCCCATGATAAGTTAGTAACATCTTGAGAAAAAAGTTCTTGATTGAAATTCTTGAAATTTCTATAAAAAATCAAGTTATCATAAGTATCTCCACCTCCGAAATCAATATCGCAAAATACCATCAGGTGATCAGTTATACCATTCATATCAAGTGTATTAGAATTTCTTACCATTACTTCCTTACTAATGCAAATGACATCAATCAGAGATTCAGAAGTTGTTGTTATCCGAGTAGAGTTTTCTACAATTTGATTCATATCGAAACTAGAAACTAGGGCAGTGAATTGTTGAGTGTCGCGAGAGTCACAGTTTAACAAATCAATATTAATATCACCAACTAACACCACAGCAGATGTTTCCAAATACACTCGTTCTAGTACATCACCTAACTCCTGCATACAGTATTCTACATTTGTTCCTGGTGGTCGATAAACAACTCCACAGGCTACTCTTTGTTTGTTTATATTGACTATAATCAATGGCTGCTCTTGACAGTCTAGACCATTTGCCGAAATAGAAGAGTAGTATAATTTGAATGTACTTATACAGTGATTTTATGAAAAAACATACCCCACCACCTCTACCATGACGGTCCATACGTATCAAGTTGAAGTTAGGTATATTAACAAATTTATCTGGATATTCTGGAGCGAGCCATGTTTTCGTGACTCCAATTATTAAAGTTTTTTGTTATTATTGATCGAGTCTGTGAAATCATCAAAACAATTATTCACAGAACGAATATTCACATGATTGAATCTTTTATTGAGTTTTTTGATTCACTGATAGAAGGAACGCCATAAACATATTTGATGTCTATGTAATCCCCGCCATTTTGTTTTCTTTCATTAAATTGTAAGAGAACCTTTTTCAAATATTCACGTTGAAGAATTGTCTTATCGGTACTAATCTGAACATTGAAATTGAAATTTTTTAGTGTATGGTTATTTTTCAATACTATATAGACGTCTTCTCGTCTATTCAGAATTACTTTCAGTGGTGGTGGTTGAACACCTCTTCTTCCAATCCTGAACGTTTTTATATCTTCAGTATTCACTGACGAGGCAATAGCTCCGTCAGTGAATACTGGCATTTTTCATATCGGATTCTTGGCCATCATCCTTCAGTTTATATACAATTATATTTTTTTTTCGTTGTCTTTCCAAGATAAAAAATAATTCGAAACTAATTTAAGATTGTGTTCAACATCGTTAATAAGTCCTATAACTTTTAATAAGTCTGAAATCAGAATAAATCTATTTGAAAAAAAGTAATTTAGTTGTAAAAAACCGTGGGATGCTTTAAATTATATTTATATTATGGCCCCAATCTGGCAAACAGCTCCTAACCAAATATATTCATCGGAATTCAAAAGTAAAATCAATTTTGGGTGGTTAATTGACAAAATCTATTGAGATGTGTATATAACAAATTCACGTTAAGAAGAGAATTACGTCATTTTTGGTAATTTGGTATATCCAACATAACAAATTCAAAGTTCCCAATGAAATGCGTTCAATAGCAGTGCTACTAGTAAAATTTCATTTTGTAAGTTGCTCAACTGATAGTAAAATTTTAGACGTCGAATCGAAAAAAACTCGAAAACTGTCAGTCTTTCTTTTCTTTTCAGAACTAATCATTTCTTTTGATAAGACCTGCGGATATTCAATATGCTCAAAGCATTGTCGAAACAGTCTCAACAAAGTTGTATTTCAACTAAGTAAATTAATAGTAAGTAAGGTTAATAGCAATAAAACATATCAACAGTACAAATAACTTGAAAGTTCGAAATAGTGCACATGTTGGCAATGCCGTAACTTGTCATATTGTGACGTCATTCTCTTCTTAACGTGAATGTTTTAAATAAATACTACATTTTTCACATTTCAACCAACTCAATTACTTATGCCTAGAGAACAGCCAGTTGAAAATGATTTATTAGTTCGCTGCTTAATGAAATTGAATCATTTGCCAACAGAACAGAAGAATCTAAAAACGCGTACCTACCTGAAAATAGCGTATCTTTTATTTGTTGATGCGACGTTGTATTGTAACCTCGTTTGGTTACGAGGTTATGATAAGGCTAGTGTTGCCAAATCTCCACATTTTCATTATCTTCGCGTATTTCTAACGCTTTTTTGCGTGAAAACATGTTCAGCATTTGCCTGTGGAGTAAACTCTAGACCTACCCTAGTCGTTTGCCTTATATGAATCTAGAAATCATAAAAAAGAAGTATGCGCGAGTTTCCACAAAATTTGTCAATTTGTTAGTATGAATTGATCTTTCAAATGGATAATATTTGGTCCAATTTTATCCACTCCGCTCATATTCTTATTATACTGGAGAGTGAGAATGGGTTTCTGTAGGAATTGTTCATAACTTATTTCATTCACCTCATCTGCACCTCCATATAATCTGCCAATTCATCTTCCTCATCGGAATCATACCACCCACATTTTTTCCTCGTCATGAATTGCGAAAGTGGGATCGTCAGAATTGCATAATAAATACTCAAGTTCCTGTTGTGTCTAAGAACGCTGAAATTTAAGTTTCTTACCCGCCCCTGAGGTGTCTTCCTTAGACCGCCCTGGATTAGCGTCATCTATTTTTTTAAAGAATACTCGCCTTATAAATACAATTTACTGATAAATACAACTACATCGAGGTGCTCAACTGGCTGCAGTTCTAGTCACTGCTTAACAACAACTGATCATTTGTAATAATACCTCAAGTCTTTAGCATTCTACTCCAGTTATACCACAAGTAAAATGATAAAGAACGCATTATACGGTTATACGAAAGACTTTTGAAAACGTCATACGCACTGTACTGAAATAGTTGTCTGACGCCTTCAGACGTCATGAGCAGTGAATGGGTTATAACGGACGTCACTCGTTGATATTTGCTTGTGGAACCAATACTTCTAGTCGCACAAGCAGTGCCATTTGTTAATTTTTCGATATCACTATCACTAAAGTAACTAACTTATAATTATTCGGAAGATTATTTCTCCCCGTGGGTACCTACAGGCAGAATTGTTTCTAATGTTTGAATAACTTTGACAATTAATTATAATGACACTCTTTTTTTCAGAACCCTCTTTGAATATGGATAGTATCTGCGACTGGTATGAAGGTCAACATATATTCATCACTGGTGCCACTGGATTTATGGGAAAAATTTTAGTAGAAAAATTTTGAGGTCTTGTTCGAAAGTAGCGGCAATATACATACTCGTTAGGCCTAAAAAAGGGAAAGAATCCTGGCAACGGATTGACGAGTTTCTGAATTCTCCGGTAAGTGAAGGCATACTTAAGATATTGTTAAGTTCTGTGGTCCACAGAACTTGACAGCGTGGGGCAAGGGGGCAGCTGCCGGTCGATGGGTGTGTTCGTCACATCGACATAACCTTAATAGGTTATATCGGTGGTTTGTCATGAGAAATATTTAAGATATTGTCAAATTCTATGGTCCACCCTTGTCTGTGGATATACCAATTTCATGTCGGTGGGTTTCGTCATGAGAAATGGAAGTTTGATGAAATTTAATAACTTTATTCAATAATTTATAATCCTAACTAAATAAACATTGTACTTATTCAAAATCGGTTGTAACTTCATCGACAGTGGAAACTGATAACTAATATAATCTGCTCGATTTCCAAAACTTTCCATCCCGACTTTTCATATGTTCTCAAGGCGCGTATCCATTTGCAACAAATGATCCGTAACGTAACCACAAAACCATTACGTTACGGCTGGTAGAGACGCAGTAGGTACTGTTGCCCCGGTCGAATTAGGTTTTGACAACGCTAAAATTTTTACTGGCAATTTTCTTTCGGAATTGTTTGGGAGGGTCAAGGGCAGTCTAAATTTAAGTTCTCGGAATTTCATTAGTTCGTACTTACTTCCATTGTCTGATATTATATAAAATGATTTGAAATCCCTGATATAACTAAAAAAGAAGAATTAAAAATTAAAGAAGAGGAATAAAAATGAATAGTTGGAAAAACAATTATATTAAGCAAAAAACCTGAAATTCTTCTTTTTTAGTTATTTCAGGGATTTCAAATCATTTTATATAATATCAGACAATGAAAGTCCGAACTAATGAAATTCATCATGAAACATTGTCAATCACCTTCAAACTTAAATTCTCCTTCAAACTTAAGTTCTCGGGTTACCAGACCCGTTGCGTCATCTTGTATTTAAGGGTTGATTGTTGTTTATTGAATAATTCGTTTATTTTCGATTTCACATGAAAAATAGTTATCACAAAGTTGCTTGGAATTGAATTTATTTCCCACCTTTTTGGTTCCTATCATTTTTTTTCCTAGGATCGATATTTTTCGATTTATACCCTGGAAAAGGAGGGAGTAAATTCGTATCATTTGTATTGATGTTTTCGTATTATTTTGTTGTTGTTTTTTCTATCGACTGTCTTTGAAAATTTGATATGTACATAATGTGATTTGCTACAATTATGATGTCGATTTTTTCAAGGTTCATATTTTAGGGACGCGCGCTTACGGTAAAGGAACAGGGGTTTGTAAATTATCAGTTTGTCGAACAGTATAACTTTTAAAACTGAAAAAATGAACTTTCATTTTGTTTTTAGGCACTAATACATCCGGAATCTCAGAAGAGTCGGAGGTGATTTGTTCTGAGCAGTTTTCGTCACTATCAAGGTCGATAATATAATGATGAGATTGTACCCTCTCCTTTTCTCGGATATTAATCGAAAAATATCCTAGGAAAATAGTTACAACGACCAAAAAAAAATTATTTTGAACAACCTTGTTCATTACAATTTTTCTCGTACATTTTTTCTCGAAGTTTTTCAATAAAAAAAACCACCCTCTATTTTCCTGCATAAATCTAAAGGAAAAAATGTATAAGAACTAATTTCAGAAATTTAATTTTATACAACTTTGGTGTTATTCAATAAACAAAAATCAACCTTTAAATTCAATATGGCAAATGACGTAACAGGGCTGGTACCTTATTGTCTGAGGCTTGTACCCCAGGAACTTAAATTTAGACTGCTTCTACTTCCCAAAGAATTCCAAAAAAAATGCCATTGAAAATTTTTGCGTTGTTGTGCCTTTTTTAAAGTTAATTCAACTAGGCTATGTTGCATGTTATCAGCTATATAATATTTCAATATGCGTAACCCTATGAAGCCAAACCACCATTTGTCGGTTATTAACCGTTGACTCAACTGACTTATGTAATGCACGGCAACTAGTACTGGGACGAGTATTTAGTTATGCATGTTCTGTGCATCAGTCACAGATCTCATTTTAATCTATGAGATGAGCAAAAAATAAAAACCCATCATAAATCTGCGTATTTTCAGTGTATTGGAGCATTTGTTAGGCTTACTGGATTCTGGGGATTTTTGTTTTATATCATGTCATTTTGTGTCAACAGATCAGTTTCACCCTAGAGTGCCTTAGACTCTTCACTATTTTTAGTATTAAGTTTTTGTTGAAACGACATTGACCAAACCAATTCTTCGGCTTTTATGTTCTGTGTTTCTACCCATTAGCGATAGGTTCATGCTCAATATTTTTTTCGAAAACATTGCCTTTCTACAGGTTTGTTCTGGTTCTTACATCCCAAAACGTTTGGAAACTGCGCAAGACATGATGCGTACAAGCAAAAAATCTCAAACAGTCCAAAATAGTCTCGGACACTTGGTTAAACCAGAACGCTTTTGAGGAGACCACTGTGCCACTTATCGTATATATGAAGAGATGAAGACGAGAAAATACTATTGATCATGTCCATTTTGTTATGTAGCGAATCCTTATAGTCAGTTCAAACGTTATCTACCCTCAATCATCAGTTATTCAAGTCAAATAAATGAAAAAACATCCTAGTAAATATCCCAAACAAATTTCCACATGAATGCGCATGAGCAACGGGAACAGTTCTTAACAGTTCAGCCTCGAGAGCAAGAACGATTCGGGACGGTTCAAAACAGTTCAGGATCATTTCGCAGTCGAAACCAGAACAGAGGATTCGTCAGTCCAAAATTATCCTCAATAAACCAGAACGCTCTATATCAACTGCGCATGATCCTGACGTCCTAGAACCTGAATTTCGTTGAACCAGAACAAACCTTTCAATGGATAAATCACAAAAACAGAAGCTAGATCAAAACAGTATAACAAAGATGCCTAGAAACACTATTGTTCAAATCGAATCGCTTTTATAATTGAATAGAACTGGCCAATACTTGATATGAAAATCCATATTAGAACTAATTAATATAGTTTATTGTATGATTTTCACTATGAAGGGTTTTACAAAAACCGCGGTACGTGTTTCGCTATACGATAGCTTCCTCAAACATAAACTAGTATGAAATTTCACTGAGAAAAATTTAAATTAATTTTATTTAATAAAATTAATTATCAATTAAATTGACAGTTTAATGTTTCCTCTTGAAGATGATCACTCGGTGATTGAAACACATGTCGATGTGTTAAAAATAATGGCTTGGGAATAAATCTACAGTAATATTGAAATATGTTTAAAAGTCTGTAAGAATTGGCGATTTTTTTACTTGGTAATGTACACTAGTAATTTGGAATGTCAGTGGTGCTTTTGTATCATAAAATGACTAATTGAAAGAAATTTTAAAATTTTCTGTTTAGTAATTCAGTACGTCATCATTGCGATCAGGGACGCGCCAAGTAACTTCGGCGCCGTCGTGCGAAATATTGATAAGCGCCTTTATTAAAATTACCAGGGTAGAAATATTATAATCAATCACTCCTTCCCATTTCAGCGTGGAAAACTATGAAATTTTTTCTACATCTACCTAGATTTTTTTTGAAGAAAACAATATGTACACAGTACACTTATAAAAAATAATATATTAAACACTATATTGGCTATATTGCACAATAAAACAGAACAGAATAAAAACTATGTTAAAGTTATAAAACATTACTTAAAATTATTAAAAAACTGAAGATCAAATAAAACATATTTAGATTGCGATTCTTTTTTAAACAAATACACTTATTATGATGAAAACCAACGGAAATTTCTTATAGAAATTGAACTTTTCTTGCTTTACCTTTGGCAAATTCATTAATTAGATTTTCAATATTCAGCTCCTTTAACAACTCAGATTCTATAGAAATAATAGCAAGATTTTCTAGGCGCTCCTGACCCATTCTAGATCTTGAGTAATTCTTAATTAGTTTAAGTTTAGAAAATGATCTCTCGGCTGAAGCTACAGAAATCGGTATAGTTAATAATATACGTAACGCAATAGTAATGTTTGGGAATGAGTGGGCCAAGTTATTTTTTGCAATGTAATTAAGTGTTTCTACTACAGATGTTACCTTTCCGTCGCATATTTGTAGAAATTGTAATTCGGTTAAAAGTTCCGTTCCGTCTATGTCTCCCTCGTTTCGATTTTTGTCAGTTAACGCTTCTTCAAGTTTTTTACAAAAATTAAATTGATCTTCATCAGAATACTTGCCGAAATCCTCAGTATTCCACAAAAATTTGAAAACATCGCCATGGGAGTATAACAGCTCAAATCTCTCATTTACAGATGAAAGAGTAAAACTAGCATTCCAAAAAAACAGTTGACTTTGAATTTTAATTCTTGGTTTTCAATTGGCTGATCTTCACTTTCATAGGAAAATTGTTTTTTTATTCTTCGTGGCCGTAAGGTTTCTGCACTTTTGAGTTTCGCATCTACGTCCAAGGCAGTTGCCAATTCTTTGGCATCTACCAGCATCTCACTGAAGCCTTTCTTCGCCACTTCGCCTTTCCGATAACGTTTCACAAGTTTAAACAAGAAAACTATTGCCGGAATGCGCGGCGCCTACACTTCTAGAGAAGACAAGTAAGTAGGTAGTTTAAATAGCATTAATTTCAAATTTCACCACCGGTCAGCATTGGTGAGTAATAAAATTTCACCATCGGTATTGGTAGAAACATTTTTTATGTTGATTTTTTGTGAAGTTTCAAAAAATCCTTAGTTTTGGATTGAATATTTATTCAATTTTGCCAACTCAAAGGGCGCCTTTAACGCCTTGGCGCCGTCGTGCGCCGCACGACCTTGCCCATATGGACGGCGCGTCCCTGATTGCGATCTCTGCACGTTTAGTTTTTGTGAATTTCTTCTTGACAAAGGTTAACCATTTGAAATTATTATGAAATAGTTTTGGCACCAAATGTTGATATTACGTTAAATGGACCTACGAAGTAAATTTTTGAAAGTCACACCCTATTTCTGAATACTTCAGCAAATCTGAGGCAAATATATGAGAAAGTAATAGAAACTCCAACCGATGATAAAATATTGTCCAACTTCACATACTTTTTTTCGAGGTCACATGTTTCATTAAAATTACTAATTCCAAATGGATGATGATCTTGAAATTATTCAAAAGTGTCCTACTTTCAAGTAGGGCAAGTATTTATCCTGAACCCTCTCATACACTACCTCTTATATTAGGATTATATTTTCATATATTCCTTTGTAGCTCCAATTAAGTGACCGCATACCTACAATAAATAGAGTCATTATAAGGTATCTGAAATGAAATCATACCATAATATTTCGGAAGAACTACTTATTGCAATGAAATTATATCTATATACTCTATTAGTCTTCTTGCACTTTCAATTGTTGCCTGAGAGTCATATCTCACTTCTTCATTTCTTCCAAGTTTTCTGAAAACACTGCAGCCTCATGGACTTATTGCGTCTTTCCTTCTATCTGCTTTAGTTTAAACAGATCGTTCGTTGGAAGTCTGTCATGAACTTCTGAGCATAATTTGGTTTATCAATAAAGCACTTGCTTTCTGTTATTCTATGTCACACATTCCCATAAACGACAAATTGTCTCTGAACCTTTGATGTATTTGTTTACAGCTAAGGTCTCATTTTGTTCAGATGTCTTCTAAATGTCGGTAAGTAGCATTGTAATTATGGTATTCGATCTCTCTCTTACTGAAGCAGTTTTTTGTTTTTTTTCTTGGGAGATCAATGAAGGTTCAATATGGTTCCGTAAAATTGATGTTGGTACTACCAAGGCCAATTCAGAGCCCACATATGGAGTTGAAGATCCGTGTTTAGTACAGTTATCAGCTTACTCCATTGCCTATAAGTTTTGAGTATTGTGGTACAAAGTATGACATCAATATATTCAATATATTCCGGTCTGACAGTTTTTCATTTCTTCAGGATATTACCAAACTACTTTCGATGCCGCTCTTTGATTCGTCAATGACCTAGGTGCGGTCTGACTCTGTAAGAATATTAATTCACTCAAATTGAAAGGGTATATTTTTAGGAGAGATTAAGTTTTGGGAAAGAAAGTTTTTGGCTTTCTACTTATCCATCTTGATACAAAAAATGTGGGAATCTTCCTATGGCTGGTATTTAATCAAATAAGCGAATGAATGTTATTCATGTACTGTCATCGATGACATGGGTGGATTCAACCAATTTCGTGACAAAAAAAGTCCAAATTATGAACGAATTGATTGTTTTTTCTTATATTGTTATCCGGATTTTCTACTGAAGAGCCGATAAGGCAAGTATCTTACGGCGAAACATCGGCTGACTAGCATTGAGGATGACAGTGTTTCATGTAAGTGAAATTTCACTTCTTTCATTGATTATATTGTGTAGGAATCCTGTGAATTATATCTGATTCCATCCCATTACGAATGTTTAGAATACAATCGAAAGAGAGAAAAGTGTTTTTCGTATAATTCAGCGTTCATATACAAGTATTTGTTTTATATATAAAAGTATATGTTTATATGAAAATAGGTGTTTCGAAAAGGCTCTTTCTTCCCACATTTTTTGTATCAAGATGGAGAAGCCAAAAACTTTCTCGATTAATTCGCTCATATCGATATTTTTTGTATATTGTAAAATTACAATCACTTTTGCACGGAATCAACTTCTAATAATCCGTGCGGTCGAATGGGACTTCCTTTGGAAGTATCCTCGAATATATAGAAATCCGTTTTCAACCATAACTAATGTTGCTAGAATCCAACACAAAAGAGCCACCCCCCTGAATGGACACCCAATCATCAAAAACAACCTTTATAGTCTTGAAAAATGAAAAAGTTTGGGGTCCCTTGCCTCTTTTCTGAAAAACTTGAGTGAGAAGTATTCAGCTGGTCCAACCAACTAGACTAATACCACAAGGGGCGTTGGCGATACAATTGCCGCAATAGATTTTCAATTATTGGAACACACTTGCAGACAGGTTTTGGGCTGTTTGGCCACTCGTCAGTGCAAGGTAGTGTCTATCATCAACATAAAGTCAATAACTTCCAATAACTGAAAATCGAATTCTTTCAGAGTATCATTCCTCGAACTAGGTTGAAGCGGACAACAAATAACAGGTTTGTCATCGCACCATCTGCCTGTGAACGACGTAACCAACCGCATATACGAAATTTACCCAATTTCTCGTATAAGGAAAGAAAACTTTTCACATATAGTCAGTGGGCATACTTGAAGACTGGCTATAAATCAAATCATCTAAAGGAACAATTCGTTTAGGCCAGTCTCAACTTCCAATATAATCCAACGCCTTTCATAGCATTAGCCAGGAAAATAGTTGTTTTCTGATAGGTGTCAGTCCATTAACCTACAGTGTAGGGAATCGAGACTGGCCTGAACGAATTGTTCCTTCAGATGATTTGATTTATAACCAGTCTTCAACTATGCCCACTGACTATATGTGAAAATTTTTTCTGAATAGTATACTCGTATTATGACATAAGTTTTCACAATAGATACACCCGCCACTCTTTATCATATCGTCATTTCTTATGAGATCTATTTGCTACTAGACTAGGATCCTGATTTTTTTTGAATGTTCCATCTCAACCGAAACGAACACATCCACATTAAAAAGTTATTTTGAATGAATCATTTCAATATTCGATAAAGAAAAATATGATTGTTCATCAAGAGTTAATAATCATTTCTCCTTAGGTCTTTCATAAACTCCGAAATTCTCCAAACAGTGAAGAGGTATTAAAAAAGCTGAAATGTATAAGTGGTGATGTGACACAAGTCAACTGTGGACTTTCGCCAGAAGACCAGACCAAGTTGAACAATTCAGTAACTATTGTCTTCCACATGGCTGCCAATGTTAGATTCGACCAACCAGTGAAGAGTGCAATTCTTCTGAATACGGGTGGTACACTGAATGTTCTCGAAATGGCTTGCAATTTCCATGCACTTAAGATTTTTGTACATGTTTCTACATCGTATTGCCACTGTGATGTAACACGATTAGAGGAGAGGTTATATTGTGCTCCACAAGATCCCAGGTAAGAAGCATATTCTGAACCTGACTTATTCACTTCGACTACGATCAACATTACACATTTTATTTGCAGATATATAAAAGAAGTTAATAAAGACGTAAATTTTTTTTATCGATTCTAAATCATATACAGTGTGACCCATTTTTAATGGAAACACCCCCCTGAAATTTGAAGTTGTTAACCGATTTTAATAATTTTTTTTTGAAATGTCAAGTCCTAAAAGGTTTACCTTGGGACAAAATTTGAAATGTTTATTAAAGTTTCAGGGCATACTACGATATTTTTTCTTAGATGAAAATCGGGATTTTTTTATTAGCGATTTTTTTATTGAAAAAATCACTACGCCACTGGATTCAGAGTGCCTCTAAATAGGTGTGACCAAAATTTCATGAAAAAATATTCATTATTAACAAAGTTATGACAACTCAAAAATTCGAAAACTCACACAGCTAACACTCACAATATATCATTTTTTTATGATTTCAACAATAAAGTGCCGCCAGATGAAAATAAAAACAAATAGCGTAAATATTTTCAATGAAAATAACGGAATTACATTCACACAATTCAACTAACAATGTTGCAAAAAATTTTAACAAACGTAACTAAAAACTAATTTATTGAAATGTTTCGATTCAGTGCAACAATTAATTCTAACTCATATTCTGGTAGCCTTTACTAATCCACCATGTATTTCGATACATGTGTCGTAGGGCTTACGAATGTTTCTGATTACGTTTCTTAGTTCTTGAGGGATAATATCTGCATATACCTGTCGAATTCTTGCACTAAGTTCATATCTATCTCTTGAGCGGTTTTTATAAACCTTTTGTGTGAGAAGTTCCCAGAGAAAAAAGTCCAAAACTGTGAGGTCTGGAGATCTGGGTGGCCACTCTATAAACGGACTACCACGGCCTATCCATCGGTTTGGAAAATGTTCGTTAAGCCATTGCCTCACAGCTCTGGCATAATGAACTGAACCATCTAACTGCACAATTAAATTTGATCGTTCATTGATTGGGAGCTCGTGAATAGCAACCCAAAACTCTGTGTTATAAAATTCTAGAAACCTTTGCGCATTAATGTTTTCCTCAAAAAAGAAAGGATCAATAATTCGTTCGATCAATATCCCACACCAGACGTTGATTTTTTGGGAATAATGACTTTTACAGTTTATTACCCAGTTAGGATTATCCGCTGCCCAATAGCGACTATTCTGTGATGACACTACTCCATTTGTAGTGAAAGTGGCATCATCGGTATATAAAATATTTTTTAGGAAATTTCTATTGTTTAAATATTCCCTTTGGGCCCATAAACAATATTCCAGGCGTCTTGCTTCGTCGCCTTCTTGAAGTGTGTGTAAAAATTTTGGCTTGAAAGGTTTAGGTAATATTCTTCGCCTTGAGACATCTCCGAGTATGTAGTTTCTCGTGGAATATTCAAATCTGAAGTGGCATTAGGATTATTTCCGAAATAATCTAAAATGATTTGATCATTCCTGTCATTCCTGTTTCGTCTTTGTACAGGATTACTTTTTAACATCATTTTTGATATTGCACCAGTTTCATTGAATATTTTATTTACCGTACCGCAGCTAATACGAGGACGATCTGGATGTCTCTCATTAAATACTCTACAAACCTCTCTAGCACTTCTAACGTCATCTCCCGAAAGGCGTACAATTTCAATTTTCTCTCTTACGCTCAATCTTGCAGCCATGACACAAAATAATTCGGAGAACTGTAAGGTGAATATTGTTGACAACAGTACACTTAAATCTTTCACAAGTGTCAAACTGTAATATCATTTCCATGGCAAGATTTAAATTGAAATATTAGGTCTTAGTTTTAGTTAATTTGCGTTAATTTGCGCTACGACACATGTATCGAAATACATGGTGGATTAGTAAAGGCTACCAGAATATGAGTTAGAATTAATTGTTGCACTGAATCGAAACATTTCAATAATTAGTTAGTTACGTTTATTGAAATTTTTTGCTTCATTGTTAGTTAAATCGTGTGAATGTAATTCCGTTATTTTCATTAAAAATATTTACGCTATTTGTTTTTTTTTCATCTGGTTGCACTTTATTATTGAAATCATAAAAAACATATTCATGGCTATATCTGTTGATATAGGGTGTTTTTTGTGACTGCTAGCTGTGTGAGTTTTTGAATTTTTGACTTGTCATAACTTTGTTAAAAATTAATATTTTTTCATGAAATTTTGGTCACACCGGTTTAGAGGCACTCTGAATCCAATGGCGTAGTGGTTTTTTCAATAAAAAAATCGTTAATAAAAAATCCCGATTTTCGACTAAGAAAAAATATCGTAGTATGCCCTGAAACTTTAATGAACATTTCAAATTTTGTCCCAAGGTAGACCTTTTATATACGATATATTCGGTTATTTTTTCGGTTTTGTAAAGTTTAAGAAACACATATCAGATTCAGAAACTCGTAATTCTCAATTCAAATTTAGCTCACTAGTATTAGGTACCTACTTTGAGTTCATCACATATAGAAGATATGAGTAAGATGGTCTGGACCATTCAAAGAGTTTTTTTTGTTGGAATATTTAGCCTTTTATATACCGAGACTTCTGAAGGGTTATGATAATTTTCTTCTCAAGAACTTTTTTTTTTCAAATGCACTTCTAGAAAATTTACAGTGTTGATGTTAATACTGTCACATTATATTTTTATACAGTGTGCCCAAGAGTTTAGTAAACAAGCTTCATTTTTGCCATGAGAAAAGTTGCACAAATGAAGCAAAGTCAGCTCGGGAAGATGTTGAAATGTCGTCTTGAGAACATCTTCGAAAAAATGCTAAACATCTTTAAACAACTGTCCTCTAGTTTCTTGAATGGCACCGCCAAAAATTGTACACTCAATCATTCGAGTCTTTCCGTATGTTGATATCGTTATGAATCACTTTCGATATTTTGCTCAAAAATTTCCATCTAACTGAATAAATGATAACATTATCAGCAGCATTAAACAAACTGTACAGAAAAAGTGCAAAAAAGATTGTTTTTCACAAGTGATAGTTCTGCTCAATGAATCGAATGTCAGTTCATCTATTCCAGTATAGTTAATCCGGAATGAAATAGAGTTTAAGACTTTCAACAGAACAACAGAACAAAAATTACGCTCTGGATCACCACAAACATCAGCCAGAAGTGAAGAAAATTAAATAAATGATATGGCATATACGGAAATGAATCCACAAGTTTCATAATAATGGTGTGGTCACAGATAATGCTCATTACTAGTCCTATCACATTGGATAACAAAAAAACTAAACAAAATGGAGTGTGAACGCGTAATATGGATACATCATGGTAGTTCAACACTGGTAGTTTAACAGGACCACGACCTTTAAATTTTCTGCTGAACATCTTGGTCAAACTATTATAATTCACACATGGTTACCTAACATTTGATGATACATACTCAGAGATGCATAGGAAACAGGGGTCCAATGTGTTGGCTATCCCATTTTTCTGATATGATTCCATTAAGAGTTTCTATGGGGTTGTCTGAGAGAAATGTATACCAATCACCTTCAGTAAATTGAGAGGATCTCAAGAATCGAATCTATTGTGCATGCTACACCATCACACTTAGATCTTCCTGCACTAGGAAACTCTCGTGGTGAGACGAGACCCCTTCCTTGATCGACCTCTTCATCTCGGTCATATCTAGTAAAGAACTGAGCTTCGTGAAAGCCTGGGAGATCTCTCTCCCCTGCTCTGCTGCCCCGAAAACTCCCCAATGACACGTCTCATTCACGCGTTGCATTGAGATGCCGGATCTGGGGTAAATCCCTAGGATCAGTTGACCTATCTCCTTGTTTCCAGGTCGTGTAGCCTCTCTTTGTAGATCGGGTAGTCTACCCTGTTTGCGGGATGCGGGCCTGCACAGTTGACGCACACAGTTCATCCCTTGATTTTGTACATTCGTACGTTGGATGACCTTTGGCGCATTTCAAACAGTTTGAGGTCGCTTGACCCTGAAGTTGGCATCGAGGGCATTGTGAATTTTTTCTGGAATTATTGCAAGTGTGGATGTTCCTTTTAAGGTGGTTGAGGATGACGTCCTTATTGGTTATTATGAGGCACAGCGACTTCCCTTCCATCCTCATTTTGTAAAAGTTTTTAACCTGTATCTGGTACTTTTTCTTTAGATCATCTCTTGTGTCGTCCACCGGTGCTTGCGTATCTAGATCCCTAAGGACAAATGCATGGGTTTTGTCCTCTAGCAGGGTGTATGTGTGGTATACCGCATTATGTTTGTTGAGCGTGTTGTTCCCAGTCTGGTTGCCAATACTGCTTTTAGTGTACAGTAGCCTTGACCGCCCTGTATATTTTATTTCGAAGTCATTTTTCAGCTCCTGTTTTATTGTATGAAGGCCTTCTTTGTTCATAGGGAGAATGCCCTTGATCACTATTAGTGGAAGAGTTTTACTTTGTTCGCCTCGACAAGGTCTCGCTTTGGGTTTAGTTGCTGTGTGGTTTCATCTCCGGAGTCAGCTGGGTTCATGACTTCCTGAAGTTCCTCATTCCTATTACTGGTCTAAGTTCCGGCGTAGGAACTGATTGGCGCTGTTCTTCTGTGTCTCTTAGTTTTCGTGTGGTGTTTTAAGCCTACATTTTCCTGCAGAGGGGGAAATTCTTCCCGAGCAGAACGAATCACTCTTGGTAACCAACTGGCTACCAAACGAATTCTACCAAAAACTTCTTTATGATTTCAAAAATTAATAGTATTAAAAATCTACTTATTATATCTTTTTCAGAAAAATGTTGGACCTGGCAAAGTGGATGAGTGATGAATTGTTAGAAGCTTTGACTCCAGTTTTACTGAAAAACCATCCAAATACTTATTCGTATACGAAGTCTCTCACGGAACAGTTAGTATCTGAATATAATAATAGGCTGCCTATAGTTATTACAAGACCGTCGATAGGTATGTGCATTATTTTATCATTTACTGAATTGAAAAATATAATAGAAATATTTTTTTGTGAAATGAATCTAGTTGATGATGGAGAAATTGTCTTTTAAGAAGAAAAATAGGCAGTCAAAACATCATCAGCAAGTTACTTCACCAATGTAATGCAATTTTGAATTGGTGACCTTTTCAGTGACCCAGAAGTGTATGAATATAATGTTGATTCTAATCATCTGCTGGGTGAAAGTAAAAGTACTTCAATTTTCAAAATTGACGTATTTTTACTTTCCTTAAAATTAAACCGACTACCTACGGTGAAAATCCTGTGGAGAAAAACATTATTCAACATTAGATTCCCAATATCCATACATATCTTCATTTTAGAAAGATCGTAATAAAGAAGATGAATGAGATGAATATATACATTTACTAACATCAAAAATGAAAATGTACCAATAACTTATGAAATGCAAAGTCATAGAAGGACCTCAAATGTAATCCAAGATTCTGACTTCAGACTCGAAATTTTATTACAAAATGTTTATAGAAAAATTTTTCCTTTCACGACTCCGCAGAAATCTAGTGAATATATCTCGAGAACCATTGATATACATTATTTATGTAAATAATTTTTGAAAGAATTTTATTTCATAATTTGTATTAGAATGGTACACCTTCAATTCCTAACATTGGAATGTTAAAACACCTATACCTTTCAGTGGTGGCAGCTTATAGAGATCCAATTCCCGGATGGGTGGATAATATGAATGGACCTACAGGAATACTGATTGGAGCAGGAAAAGGTGTTATCCGAACAATGCACTGTGATTTAAAACTGGGTGCTGACGTAGTTCCAGTGGACATGGTGATCAATAGTTTACTAGTTATTGCGTGGAAAGTTGGTAGTGGGCCTAGAACAGACCAAGCGGAAGTTTATCACATAACCGCCAATAAGGTAAGAGATATCTGTACTATTAGATCACCGTACATGAGTAAACAGAAGTAAATTCACTCCCGTCGGTCTCTTTGATGTTTCGGGTCGAGACTTTATTTTTTGCTGGCATGTGGCGGGGCAGGAGGGTGTCGGCTAAGAGCTGTTGTGCACCTCTGCACGAGGTTCGATTAAAAAATATGTGACCATGATCTGACTTCATCATTGCTATGAGGAGCTCCCAATAAATGTCTCATATGATTGTGAACTGTTTAGGAATTGATAAAAAATAAGACAAGGTGGTGAAATAAACGTATATTTTATTTGAATTGAAGGGGTTATATTTTTAGGAGTGATCAATTTTTGGGAAAGAAAGTTTTTGGCTTTCCACTACTCCATCTTGATATAAAAAAGATGAGGGAATCTTCCAAAGAAAGGAAAGGAATCAATTTGAAAGTAAGTAACTCTATACATGGATGTGTAGATCATGCAAAGAAGTAACTTTCAGACACAAACTGAAAGAAAGTCCTTTTGAAACAGCTACTTTCATATAAACATTAAATTACACGAAAGAAAAAAATTCTTTCGAAACATTTCCATATGAACACTGAATTATACAGGAGATACTTTTCTTTACTCAGTTTGTATTTCAAACATTAGTTGTGGAATAATATCAGATATCATTCACATGAGTTCTACTTTAAATGAATGGTAACAAATTGCACTTACATGGAACACTGTCATCCTCACCTCTTCAGTACCAAATTGGATAACATTATATGAAATACAATATTTTATATAGTAAGATTATACAATTTAGGACAAAAACTTATGCTAATATATTTTAAAAGTTTTTTAGAATGATGAGTTTTTGTTTTTTTTTTGTTTTCAAATTTCTATTGGCAAATTTCAAAGTATAATAAATTCTTACCCTTGTGAAAAGAGAAAATAAATAATCCAAAGGAAAATTTTCACAATCAGTGGCACATAAATTGTTGAAATGGTTAAGAAATTCTGTCTCTAGATGAATGATACATTGTTGAAATGAATCTGGAGGCATATATAAACTTCCAAATTGTTTGGCTACTGTATTACTATATGCCTTGAAATGACTATATACCTACATAGGTTACATTCAGTGTAGTACTAGCCGCCCTGGCAAAATTTGTACATATTTCTCATGAATGTTTTCTTGAACATTTTCTCAAAAGATATCCACAAACATAACCCAAGCTGTTGTCTTCTGGAGTGGCTAGAGTTCTATAATCATTGGTCTCTACTCTCAAAGGTTTATAGGGATTTTTTTGGACTTCCACAAGAATCTTAATTCTATTTATGTCTGCATCTGTAATACTAGATAGAATCTCACTAGTATCTTTTAGACAGTTAGTTCCTTCTGCCTGTGTGAAATACTGAAGAGTAAATGTGATTTTGAAAACTCTGGTAATTTGAATAGGAGTTGGGTTTCTGTCTGGTGCCTCAGAAAATCAATTTGTTTTGATGTTCTAAAAAAAAGTTTATTGAAATCTTTCATACCGTCAAATATATTTGAATTTAAAATATCAAACACTCAATCCATTTTTTCAATGAATGTAGGCGTTCCTATTGCTGCTAATGGTATCTGATTGAAACTGACATAGGTTTTCATCGCTGTAGCTACCGAATGACTGAAAACTTGGCTTGCTAATTTAACCTTCATCCTTTGAAAGTTAGTTGGAAATAAATGAGAATCAGTAAGTTTGGGTGCTAGTCTATATTGCTTTTCCTTATCCAAGTTGTAAAGTTGTTCAAGATGACTTTTGTTCGTTGTATATTCATCAAATTTCAAAAAGTCATGGAAAAAATGGTTTCTGCTACGTTTCAGCAAGATGAAAAATATTTTTTTCTCATCAACTAAGAAATATGGCTGCTCTACAGTCACTTCGAGATCTTTTCTGGCAAGTTTATAAAAATTAGAACCTAAATCTGAAATGATACGCCTAACTCTCAATCCGATTTTTGATAATTGCCTAACAGCTTCAATCACAATACTTTTTATATCCAGTATTGATGTGGATGAATTGGTGAAAAATTATGCAACAGGCTGTTTCCAGTTCGAATGTATGCCTTTTGCCATGACTACTAAGGCATTTGCAGAATTTCATTTTGTTTTGAATCGTTTTTCTGAAATATTTTTTTTATATTATTGGTTTGGTTGTTGTAAATCAAAACTTCAATATAAAATACAGATTTCTTACCTTTGGGTTGCTTAGTTTGCTAATTATGAAGTGTGTGAATTGAATGAAATTCTAATGTTTTTTGTTATTGATGACAGAATCTAAGAAAATACATATTTGCTATTTATAGTAGATTATCTGGAACATATAAATGGAAAGTAGGCTCCAAAAGAGGTTATTTGAATATACATTTGATACTTTGGTTTTGCAAAGATTTCAGTGGAAGTAATTGTTTTCCTACAGATACAAATCAAAACTTGATGTGGTTCAACAATTGTGTATTTCCAGTGAACCTGGAGGCATATACTATTCGTAAAGTTCAATTTCATCAAATTAAATTCATAAAAAAAGTCTGCATATTAATGACTTCACTATATATGGTCTATAACAATTTATTTTATGATTTTCGTTATATGTTCATTACTTCAATCTTACATAATAAATAATAGAAAAACATACCTTTTCTCGTCAATTGGAAATCGAAAAAAATTAATGTCGACATCACCCTGCAAATTACAGCAACCCACAGCTTGACACTTGCTCAGTTTGAAACTAGACACAAATTTTTCACAAATACAAAACCACCACTTACAACGATTCACTCTGTAATAATATTACATGCCCGAATTTGGCTCGCTTGGTAAATGCCTCAGATTCAGTCGGTTGCACTGAAGTTCGGCCGCGCATAAAATTCGAGTTGGGGAATCTTGATCCAAATATGGCGGAGAGTGAACTTACTGGTGTTTACTTCTATACTGTGATTAGATGAAGAAATATCCAACTTATCTTTTCATTACCATCAATATTCAATTGAATGATTCTTCAAAAGAACCTTCGTAGCACTCGAATGTATCTAATATTTTTTCAATGGTTTGTTTTTCTAGAATCTTTGAAACGAGTGAAATCAAACTAATATCGAACACTCAAAAATTTCATACCTATTTACTTGAATAACTCCAAAAATATTGGTGAAATCGAAAATTATCAATGATGGTTCACTAAATTTTTTGAGAAAGAAACGTTAGCGGCGGCGGCTCGCCAGAGGAGGCAAGGGAGGCTTAACCTCCCCATAAAATTTGAGGCTATTCATCGCAATAAATGAAAAAATATTGACAAATAATTATGATAATTTTTTTCTAAAAATGCTTGAGTATCATTACTTTACCATTAATTTTTAATATAAATACATAATATGCCCGAAAAAACACTATCACTCACTACGTAGTACGTACCACACTGTATCCTGCATCAACAAAACTCAAACGTACCGCCCATGAACGAATAACGAATAAACTATCAACCCGAAATAATAAATGCCATACGTTGCAAGGGAGCCAAGCCTCCGACCGCTTTAAAAAACACAGACTCCACGAGACCGATCCAACCAGCGACATACGTCCCGATTTGTAATTTCAGTTGCAGAAATTATAGCGTAAGAATAGGAGGCTAGCCTCCAGTTGGTCTCCGTTAGTGTACGATATTTGTTATTTGTGTATAAAACAGGCAGTATTATATAACACTGCTTTTTGGTAATATTTTCAATGTGTTTTTAAAGTGGTTTCTTTCAATTTCAAGGTGTTTTCAGGTTTTCACTTTTCGGTAAGTTTTTTTTTAATTTATTATGGATAAGTTGGACGAAATTAAAAAATCTGACGATATAGTCGATTGTCGTCAGATAATCGACAAAATTGAGGATTTAATATTAGTTGATACGATAAATGCGATTGGTTAACCGGCTCCATTAAACGAGAAACACTTTTTTGTTGGCCCTATTTTTTATTTTCCGTACAAACTGAATACCAAACGTGGTCTAAAATAGGATACTCCGATTTAAAAAATTTACCTCGTGTTATGGGGCAAATATGATTCACAATTTGACACTTTTTTAAACGGGCACCTCAAAAACCATCCAAAATGAGCTTAATATAGACAGTGTGGCATATATTATTAAGGAAAATATGAGCAAGGAGATTGAAAGTGTTTCTTTTTTTGGATGGGAAATTAAACTACCGATATTACCTGTACATCAAAACTTTCAATCGTTTTTAGATATGTCAAAGATGGTAATGTGGTAGAACGTTTTATGGGTTTTCATGATACCTATTACATCTGGGCGCACAGCTGACGATTTGTTTAATTTTTCAATTCGTACGTGTGACACCTATAATTTTAGACAAAAGTTAATTGCGCAAACCTATGATGGGGCTGCGGTCATGGCCGGCCATTTAAATGGTTTACAAACTAAAATAAAGTCCATAGCTCCTCATGCACTTTTTACACATTGTCATACCCATGCCCTAACTTTAGTATTAAGCAAAGCGTGCAACAACATAAAAAATTTCGCGCCTCCGGCGGGCTTTTCTGTGTCTATATAGACTATAAGACTTAAGCCTCCCCTGTTCTCCAATGCACGAGCCGTCATTGAACGTTAGGGCTTTCTACTTCTCCGCTGTGACGTAGAAAGCCAAAACCTTTTTACCCAAAAATTAATCTCACCTAAAACCTATTCAATTTTATACATTTTTTGAGTTCACAATTATTTTTAGATATTTTCAATAATTCGGCAAAAGATGTCGGTCTTTCTGTCGTCCGACCAACGAGCATATTCAATAATCTCAAAAAGCGAAAGGATTATTTACCTCAAATTTGGACCCCTTTTAACCACCAATCCATTTCTTCTCAGTTTTTTGAAAATATTCAAGGTCCATTACACTCAAATTGTCCGGAGATATCAATCAAAAATTTATCTATTAGCAATTTTTTGAATGCATTGAGCAACAAATTTTCAAACTCATTTATCTGGTCTCCGAAATCGAATATGTGATAAGAGTTCTTTGGAACTAGTTTTAATAGCTCGATTAGTCTGACCAATGTATTTCTTGTCACAGTTCTCACGGTTCATTTCATATATCCCGACTTTTCATTTTATAACGTCATGTCTTAAGAGTTACTCATCATTTGTTGAAGTGAAAAAGCAGTTTTGAAACCTACTTTCACGTTCAATCTAGTAGGGTATATTAAAATTTCTCTGTCTTATAACTCAATATCCTTAATTTTATCTACGAATTCAGTAAAATCACACCTAAACTCGATGGTAAGACAGAGAATTTCAAACTGTTTGATTAGCCATTTGGCAATTTTAAAAGTAGGGGAACTTATTGCGGAGACAATTGGTCGCAATAACTTACCAATCTTATAAATTTTTAGTGGATTGTGTATTTTACGAGCTGTAGGAAATTGGCAGTTCCTACAATTCCTTATTCAACTCAATGGAACAAAACAATGGGCTAACTTTCAGAGACAAATGTCCACGTCTGATGAGGGCCTGACATTTCTTCGTAAAGAATGGTCCGCTCCAAAGTAACCAAACCATGGTTTATATTCCCCAGTCTAGTGACGAATTGGTCGAGAACCAGTCTGCGACGGCCTTCGTCAGGTTAAGAAACTCAGATTTGTGGCTTAGGAAGTTGCTATCCTTTGGCACAACTGTATAGTAATTCACCTTTCTAGGAAATGGACGTTGAAAGATGAGACCTATTTGATTGATATTTTAGAATTGTCCTTTCCGCAGGGACAACACCTGCTTGAAAGAAAAATCTATTTTGGACCCTTTTTTTCTCATTTTGTATTATGTGTTTCAAATAATTTTTCCAACTTTTCAAAAGCGGCAATAATAAAATTATTAAACATATATTTTGAAAGTGGAAGGAAAGAATTAGTTCTGCTGTTTTCAACTTTTGTGAAAATAATATATTTCGTATTACAATGAATTTTTTGTAGTTGAATTATTTGAGGGCTAAAAAAGTACCTGATATATTTTATCTTTCAGAATGATCCTGTAAGTTGGGGATATGCTTTGGAACTAGGCAAGAAATACGTTTATAAATATCCATTCAGTGTGTGCTTATGGTACCCAGGAGGTAGTGCAAAATCAACATATTTTATGCATGCTATTGCTGCATTTTTCTTCCATTGGATTCCTGCTTATTCCGTAGACCTGATCATTGCACTAACTGGAAGTAAACCATTGTAAGTCAATTTGTATGAACTTGTTTATTACTTGCTGGAAAGATGTTTTTTTTTCGTTAAACAACTATGCCCCCTATTAACGACAATTCTCAGAAGTCGAAGCTAATACCCCGATTAACGGGGTTTAGCTTTCAATGTGCGATTCCTAGCAAGGGTTCGACGATAGGAAGTGGCTCGATGCTTAAACCACTGGTTCATACAGCGATTGGTTGAATGAATGGAGCAAACCACCCACGCCAATCCAACCGGCTACTGTGCCACCGAATATTAATAATATATTCAAGCTAGAGTGATTAAAAAATCTATCTACTGAATTCAAAAACAGAAAGTTATCCCTATGTGTCCTACAACTTATGTAGCACAAATTGTGATTCTTCTACTTATACTTCAGTAATATATCGGACTTCAGATTGAAGGCACTAAAAACTTCTCGACTTTCACCAATCACTATTGTAGATTCATCATAATCTCGAATCACAATAAGTTGATAACGGGTCTTACCTTTTAACGTGTGATTCCTAACGTGTGATTCTTTTGTTGAAAGACGAGATGATCGATAGCTATTTACTGAATTCGCAATAATATACTTGCATGGAAATAGAGAGATCAGAATAGAATTCCAAAAACTACACCTCACGATTTGATCTCCACAAACAAAAGTTTGTGTCAATGTAATTTGTTTTTGTAATTCCATATCTCAATAAAAAATATCCTGTTGTACTGATATACTGATCGATAAAGAATTGTGTTGGTACTCTATATATCGATGCTGTTCATTTTTCTCCAATTTTTTTTTTTTTGCCTCTTGTCAGCTTAGTATTACTATAGAATTTCGTTAAGTGATTTTCACCCATTTTTTCGCTACGAAAAATAAACCAGGCTTTAGAAATGATGGTGTTAATTAACGAACTGTTCGACGTTGGTTTGAGATTTTAGCCTGGATAATGAGTCCCAGTAATCCAGGACGAGGATTTGAGGATCCTGGTGGAGACTGACCCATCACAAACGGTGCATGAGGAGGCGGAAGAACTGGGTGTCAGGTCCCATGAGATTTTTGACGGTTTAAAGGTGAAAAAGCTCAAAAAGTTGGTGCCCCACGATTTGACCGTTCGACAGAAATTATCACGTTTCGAAGTCTGTTCTTTACTTTCAAATTCAAATTTTATTTGGTTCATAACAAAGCTACAGCTTTAGAACATGTCACAAAATACCATCAAATTAACATATGCCAAAAGTAAAATATAAAATCTTCAGAAGATACAGTGCAATAAAAATAATAATACAGTACATACATACAATCGTGAAAGGCATCTTTGCTCTATGGTCCCGGGAGTGAATGGAAAAAGTCATTAATACCATATAGGGGATTTTCCGTAAGTAATGTCTTTAAATGTTTTTTGAATTCACTATAGTTCAGAGAACGTACTGTAAGAGGTAGGGCATTGTACATTTTAATATCAATTGTATCGTCCATTCTTTGTAACCGGGTTTGAGGTATAATCAAATTATCTTTATTTCTAGTATTGTGACCGTGTATATCAGACACAACATAGTAACTATTAATGTTTTGTTTGACATATAGTAACTTTACAAAAATTATCAGAGAGTATGTCATTATTCTCAACGTTTTAAAGATTGGTTTGCAGGAGTCTTCAAAATTAGCTCCTATGATACATCTCTTCTGAATGACGAATATAGCATTTAAATGAAACTGAGCTGTCGAGCTCTAGACAGACAAGCCATATCTAATAATGGATTCGAACAGTGCATAATAAGTAGTTATTGCAGCGGATTGGTTAATAAGTTGTTTAACTTTTCTTATAGCAAATACTGCACTATTTAGTATATTGCAAATTGTATATATATGTATGTTCCATAATAGCCTGACATCTATATCTACACCCAGAAATTTAGTGTGCAGCATGTCTAGGTCGTTTTCTACATTGTAGAATAGCCTGGATTCGAAAATGAGACTTTTGGTTTTTTTTCCATTGAGTATGAGCTTGTTTGTCAAGAACCAGGTTTTTGCTTGTTCCATAACTTCCCCAAGTATTGTAGCCGGACACTCCCCTTTATTGATACTGATGCCAAATGTGGTGTCATCAGCATACATAATTGTCTCAATATTTGAGGAGAACATATTTGGCAAATCGTTTATATAAATAATAAAGAGAAGGGGGCCCAATATTGATCCCTGAGTAACTCCCCTACACATTATCTGAAGAGTGCTTCTCTGATTTTCAATACAAACTACTTGAAATCGATTGGACAAGTAGGATTTGATTAGTTTCAGTGCCACTCCTTTTGCGCAACCAAAACGATCCTTTTTTGGATCGGATCGTCACATGTGATGAAAAGTGGATCATCTACGACAACACGTGAAGTTCAGGATAGTGGTTGGACACCGATGACCCACCGGGGCACTTACCAAAGGTGAAAACCATCCCAAAAAAAGGCCATGGTTACTGTATGATTTTCAGCGGCTGGTGTGATTCAGTATAACTTTCTGCAACCGGGTCAAACAATCAGAAAAGAGTCTTGTTGTAAGGAAATCGATGAAATGTACCGAAAATTGCACTAGCAGCAGCCGATGGTGTTCAGTGGAAAAGGTCCGATCCTGCTCCACGACAACACCCGTCCGCACGTTTCACAAATCATCGTCCGAAAATTAAACGAATTGAGCGTCGGAATTCTGCCTCACCCACTATACTCCCCAGGCCTCCCCAACTAACATCTTTTCAAGCATTTTGATACGTTTCTCACCGGTAGAACCTTCCCCAATCATGCGATAGAATCTCTGGAAATCAATGTAGATATTCAAATTTTCTTTTGAACCACCAACAGGAAGTTATTCATTCACCATTATCAGTAATTAAGACATTCACATATTAATTGCTTTTTTAGAAATGATAATGTAATTATTTGTGCTTTTTAATTCTACATGTTTTGACAGAATTAATTGTGACAAAACACGTACTAGTGTACCTGTTTTCTAGAAGTAATATGGTATTATACCAAATTGTTTATTCGAAGTCTACCTGTTTTGCCAGATTTATGCATTTATTTAATGATAATATAAAAGATTGTTGAATAAATCTAAAGAAATGAACTTCAAACGTTCAATCCAGTCTCGAATATACCTACACCGTAGGTTGAATGGACTGACGCCTATCAGAAAACAACTACTCCCCTGGCTAATACCACGAAGGGCGTTGGATTATATCCGACAGGCGTCAGTGCAGGAATCTTCACAGAAAATTGCCTACATATGCAATTGGCAATACAACTGAAAGAGTCGACTTTCAATTTTGGAACAGGCACACTTGCAGACCGGTTTCGGGCTCATTAGCCACTCATCAGTGCAAGATAGTGGCCATCATCGACCTAAAGTTCCATAATTGAAAATCGGAATTCTTTCAGACTATTTCATTCCTCTTCCTAAGTTGGAGCGAACAACAAAATGTCACTCCATCTAGTGGACGAGGTACTAACCAGGTGCGTATACGTAATTTGCCCGATTCCTCTGAATAAGGAAGAAAAACTTTGTTATTAGTCAGGGGGCTATGCTCGAAGACTGGCAGTAAACAATTTTAAAGAAAGAAAGAAATGAATTTTAAACGTTCAAGCCAGTCTCGAATATACCTACACAATAGGTTGAGTGGACTGACGCCTATCAGAAAACAACTATTCCCCTGGCTAAAACCACGAAAGGCGTTGGATTATATCCGACAGGCGTCAGTCCATTCAACCTACTGTGTAGGTATATTCGAGAGTGGCTTGAACGTTTAAAGTTCATTTCTTTAGATTTGTTTACTGCCAGTCTTCAAGCATAGCCCATTGACTAATAAGAAAGATTATCGAATAGTTTGATGTACCGGTAGCTGATGAAGTTTTCGTGTAGCGAAATGCGTTTTAAATAAAGTTCATTGTAAAACTTCTATAATTATAATCATGGATAATTTAATTATGTTTATCCATTTTTTTTCAGCTTGGTAAAAACACAAAAACGCATTCAAAATGGACTGAAGGTTTTACAGTACTATGCAACTAGGCCTTGGTTTTTTCACAATGAAAAATTTACTCAGCTTTTTGACAGCTTATCCAGTACTGATAAAGAAATATTTTATTCCAACAGAGAGTCTTTGAACTTTGAAGAATATATGCAAAACTATATTCTGGGTGCTAGGAAATATTGTGCACGTGAAGAAATAGATACACTGCCACACGCAAGGAAGGTTTTGAAAAGGTTTGTAATTTGTAACCTGTCACTTGTTATTTCGAAAGTATACCAAATTTAATTTTTTTCAGGTTGTATTATTTAGATGTATTGAAGAATATCTTAATTGTAATACTTTTCTTGTGGTTAGGATACAAGTTGGTATGCAGCTTTATGAGGATTGTGGAATCTTAGGTGTAATTAATTGTTGAATAAAAGCAATTGAAACATTTTTTTTTATATTTATTCTCTCTATAGAAAATTAACTCTTTATCAAGACAAAGTTATTTGAAATACCTATTTGTTTGTTATGCAAATAATTTTCCAATATGGTATAGAGATGAAAGACCACACTTTACATGATCATAATGAAGAGAGTTAATAACAGAAACATTTTCTAATAAACTGAGATTACAAAATGCTTCAATAGTTTAAGAAGATGGATAATTCCCCAAAACATTTTATAAACAATTTTTTTCTTTCTTTCTTTCTTCAATACCTATATTCTCAGAAATAGTATTGGATTTAAACGAAAACTTTGTTGTCGAAGTTGTGATTCTATATACTTAATCATCATCTTTCCTCATCTGTTTAGTACAGATTGAGGCAAAAACGTCGGTCATTTCTGAAAATTTAATGCCTACTATTTTGAAATTAGTAGTTTCACGTTTAAAATACTTTGATTTCAACAATTACCCCCAATGGAAAACTGGTGGGAATTATAAATAAGCATTTTTCATACAAAATTGAAAATGCAGAATTTCTTGACCTGCCAGTGACTGGTAGACTGACTTCCAATGTTTCACGGAAAGAGCCTTTCATTACTGGAATCGATTGTAATATTATTTGATAATCCTACTTGTTTTAGGGTTCTTCTGAATATTCATAAAATACCTTCGAGTGACACTAGCTTGGGGGTGAAGTTTTTTTCAATTCAAGGTTAAATTGAATATATACATGTTCCTTATCCTATCCTTATCCTATCCTAAGTCGGAAAATCTCTTGCTTCCTGAGAGTTATCTTGGCGTGCGCTGCTTATACCGTTCGAGTTACATGCAGATAATATACCGTAAGATTCTTTGTCTCAAGTAGTTCTAAATAAAAGTCCGCGATATCATATATCTACCTCTTATGTGGTACCCACTATATGTAAAATACTGAGCCGTAAATACAATTGAATTGGATACTTTTTCAATAATGCACATTTTAGAATATCTGTCAAATTCTTAAAAAAATTGATACAATTGTCGTTTAATGTGTTTAATATAGATAAACTTTGTCTTTTACACTCACTAATTTGGATGAATCATTCAAAAGTTATAACAATAAGATTAACTTGATGCAACGCAATAAGCCATTACGCGTCGCGTTTACTGTAAGACAACGGGGGAAGATGCGCGGGGGTGCTGGTGTGGTTTAAGCAATGAAACGCTACCGCCGAGAACGCGGGCAGACGTCGTTGACGGTTGGATTAGTTTAGCGAAATTCGATTCTCGAAGCTATTCATTACTTAGTGCAGTTGCCATATTTTTTCAGTTATTATATTTTCATAGTCAAAATATAAAATACTAGCTGTTGCCCGCTCTTATATTAACGTACAGTCGAAGCTACTGAACCTAGAATCTTGAAATATGCAGGTAGGTTCTTTGTATAGCGTAAATAAGCATCAAGAAAGGGAATCAGGAATTTCCACCCCCCAAGGGGGAAAAATAGGTGTTCAAAGATTGTATTGAATTTTGTTAAAATGGTCTGTCATGAAACCTAATGTGACAAACCGGATACTTCGCGGGGGAAGCCGCGAGCAACAACTAGTGATTCAATGAATCCGGTTTTCAAACGTCTATCTGCTTGGACACTCCGATCAAAACTGTGTTTACAGAGGCATTAGTATTGGTTTCAGTAAAACCTGTCGGAAGAATTGATAGACATTTCAAAAAATTTACTCACTGAGAAATAAAGGTTGTGAGGTTGCTTTCTTCATAATGACTGATTCATACACTGGAATTTTAGTTGTTCTGACAAATTATTAAAAAAATTGTTATGGTGATATCGCAGTTGAAAGAAAATGTTCAGAACGGTGTTATTTACACTTCATATAAGAAGTGAAGAAAGGGTATGAAAACCCCTAGAAATTTCGCGGGTTAGGTGATAAAACAAAAAAAAAACACAAATTTTTGATGAGAATACGACGACGAAATGGGAAAAAGCCCTATTCTATTTAGCGTATCATATTCAAAATCAATTGAGAAGTAAAATCATAAATGATAATGAAGAAGTGATTCATATGTTGAAAAATTTTAATTTTGATAAAAAAAATTACAATAATAAATCTGAAGCAAGGGAAATGTAGAACGAAATAAATAAGAAACAACACCAGGAAAGAACAGGGGATGAAAGTTTAAAGATTTCAAAAAATAAATATAAAGGAATTTCTTACTATACAAATAATTGTGATCTACTTAGATGAACAAATAGATGAAGTTGAAATGTATACCAATTATTATATTTTTTTAAGAGAATTTGAAGGAAACTGTGAAACAGTTTCATTGAATAATTTTGAAGTGAAAGCTTTATTTGATACAGGATAGAATACAGATTTAATAGATGAGAAGCTAGTATGCAAATTAAATTTTCCAAAAATGTATGTCAACTTATCCATCAGAAGTTCAGGAGGAGTCACAAAATGCTTGTTCAAATCAAAAAGGAAAATTAGAAGGGGACAGAAAATATTTCTTAATTTTTCCTGCAGTAGTCGATAATTTACCTTTTGAATTAATAATTGTTGAGCATACCATACGAAAATTGCAAATTTTGAGGAGAAATTCATCAAATGGAAGTAAAAGAGTCGATGAGGACTATATTTCGAAACATTTCCCTTTTATATTTCTGTCTGTCTGTTTAAAATCTGTTTTCCGTTAATCAGCTGTCGCCCCCATTGGAACGACAACTCTCAGAAGTTGAGAAACTTGTGCGAGCTAAGGACTAACGAGGTCTTACCTATTAACGTGTGATTCCTAACACGGATATTTGATTATACAGATAAAAAATTATCACCATTTGAGGTTCATTTTGAATTGAAGCCAAATCCACAAATCATGAAGTTGAAACCATACAGATATTCTTCTACTAAGCGAATGTAGATCAATAACAAAATAAAAGAAATGTTAGGAAAAGACATAATAGTTAAATCTAATTCACCGCACGCTTCACCTTGTGTACTGACTATAAAAAACGATTCAGGTTCTGTATTTACAGAAAAATCAATAATGAAACAGTATTGGATCCTTTTCCATTTCCAAGAACCGACGAAATTGTTGGAACATAAGAATTTCTAAAGATACCAGAGTTAACAGCTTTTGTTTCTGAAAAAGGACATTATGAATTCACGAGATTACTTTTTGGGTGGAAGAATTCAAGCGCTAAGTTTAAATTTATTATCCAAGAAATACTTGATGACTTATTAACTGAAAATATTGTAGTCTTTATTGACAACATTATGCATGGAGGATATACCTATGAAGAATATGCAAATTTAACGAAACTCATTTTGAATAGGCTCGACAGAAACAATTTTGTGTTTTGTTGAAAAAAGAAGTCCCTTTGGGCAGAGAAATAGACGGAAGTTTCAGAAAAATGAAACTGTTAAAAAAGTAAAAAATATGAGAAATACTATATATCTGAAATCATCACAATGCTTTACTAGTTTGACGAATCATTTCAGAAATTACATTAAAAATTATTGCAAAATCGTTCGTCCATGAGACCAATTGAAATGTCATAAGAAACTTTTTATTTGGATATGAGTGGGAACAGGCATTCAAAATTCTATAAAATCGCAGCCTACAATTGTATATTTGATTTTACAGTTAGTAATTTTAGTATAGTACCCTCGAATTGTTTGTATATACTAATGGTGTATACCGTGGTATATTCTTGTTTATTCACAATAATGCTGCATTTGTTAGATTATACTCTGTAATTATTTTTCTTGTGTCAATAAATATTATTATATTATTCTTCATATACCAGACCCTAGACTGAATTATGAATTGTCCACTGATGCATCTTACTATTGTTGTGGAGCCATATTATATCAACGTGATCCTATAGAACCCAAAACACGTCAAATACGGGTCATCAGTTATTTTTCCTATAAGTTTTCCAAAAGTGTAGTGAACTACTCAGTTACTGAGAAAGAATGTCTGGCACTACTATAAGCAATTACATTTTTCAGAACATATCTAGAGGGAATATTACTGGAGTTTTTTCCCAACACCAAATCGTTATTTTTGCACCTCGACACGTGTTGCGATCACCAAGTGATCATCTTCAAGAGGAAGATAAAACCAAGAACACTTTTATCTTCCTCTTGAAATGATCACTTGGTGATCGAAACACGTATCGAGGTGTAAAAATAACGATTTGGTGTTGGGAAAAAACTCCAGTAATATTAATTACTACACCAAAGGTTCCAAACAGTATATCACAAGTATATCTAGAGGGAATCAAATTTAAAATTCTTACTGACCATAGAGCCCTTACACAACTTTTAACATTAGGTCATTCAAGAGATCGTTCGG